>NW_027278442.1:0-206939 GCF_030028105.1 Mobula birostris
CCTCTTTAACGGAGAGTGGCGTGTGCGGGCTGAGTCGAGGCTGAGTGTCCCTCTTTAACGGACAGTGGTGTGTGCGGGCTAAAACGAGGCTGAGTGTCACTCTTTAAAGGAGACTGGCGTGTGCGGGTTGAATCGAGGCTATGTGTCGCTCTTTAACGGAGAATGGCGTGTGCCGGCTGAATCGAGGCTGAGTGTCGCTTTTTAACGGAGAGTGGCGTGTGCGGGCTGAATCAAGGCTGAGTGTCACTCTTTAACGGAGTGTTTTGTGTGCGGACTGAATCGCGGCTGAGTGTCACTCTGTAACGAGGAGTGTGTGCGGGCTAAATCGAGGCTGAGTGTCGCTCTTTAACGGAGAGTGGTGTGTGCGGGCTGAATCGAGGCTGTGTGTCGCTCTTTAACGGAGAGTTGTGTGTGCGGGCTAAATCGAGGCTGAGTGTCACTCTTTAACGGAGAGCAGCGTGTGCGGGTTGAATCGATGCTGATTGCAGTGTCGCTCTTTAACGGAGAGTAGTGTGTGCGGGCTGAATCGAGGCTGAGTGTCGCTCCTAAATGGAGAGAGGCGTCTGCGGGCTGAATCGAGGCTGAGTGTCGCTCTTTAACGGAGAGTGGTGTGTGCGGGCTGAATCGAGGCTGAGTGTCGCTCCTTAATGGAGAGTGGCGTCTGCGGGCAGAATCGAGGCTGAGTGTCGCTCTTTAACGGAGAGTGGTGTGTGCGGGCTGAATCGAGGCTGAGTGTCGCTCTTTAACGGAGAGTAGTGTGTGCGGGCTGAATCGTGGTTGTGTGTCGTTCTTTAATAGAAAGTGGCGTGTGTGGGCCGAATCGAGGCTGAGTATCGTTCCTTAATGGAGAGTGGCATATGCGGGCTGAATCGAGGCTGAGTGTCACTCTTTAACGGAGAGTGGCGTCTGCGGGCTGAATCGAGGCTGAGTGCAGTGTCCCTCTTTAACGGAGAGTGGCGTGTGCGGGCTGAGTCGAGGCTGAGTGTCCCTTTTTAGCAGACAGTTGTGTGTGCGGGCTAAATCGAGGCTGAGTGTCGCTCTTTAACGGAGAGTGTGTGCAGGCTAAATCGAGGCTGAGTGTAACTCTTTAACCAAGAGTGGCGTGTGCGGGCTGAATCGTGGTTGAGTGTCGTTCTTTAACGGAAAGTGGCGTGTGTGGGCCGAATCGAGGCTGAGTGTCGCTCTTTAACGGAGAGTGGCACATGCGGGCTGAATCGAGGCTGAGTGTCACTCTTTAACGGAGAGTGGCGTCTGCGGGCTGAATCGAGGCTGAGTGCAGTGTCCCTCTTTAACGGAGAGTGTGTGCGGGCTGAGTCGAGGCTGAGTGTCACTCTTTAACGGACAGTGGTGTGTGCGGGCTAAAACGAGGCTGAGTGTCACTCTTTAAATGAGAGTGGTGTGTGCGGGCTGAGTCGAGGCTGAGTGTCGCTCTTTAACGGGGAGCGGCGTGTGCGGGTTGAATGGAGACTGAGTGTCGCTCTTTAACAGAGAGCGTGCTGTGCTGGCGGAATCGAGGCTGAGTGTCGCTCTTTAACGGAGAGTGTGTGCAGGCTAAATCGAGGCTGAGTGTCACTCTTTAACGGAGTGTGGTGTGCGCAGGCTGAATCGAGGCTGAGTGTCCCTCTTTAACGGACAGTGGTGTGTGCGGGCTAAAACGAGGCTGAGTGACACTCTTTAAAGGAGACTGGCGTGTGCGGGTTGAAACGAGGCTGTGTGTCGCTCTTTAACGGAGAATGGTGTGTGCGGTCTGAATCGAGGCTGAGTGTCGCTCTTTAACGGAGAGTGGCGTGTGCGGGCTGAACCAAGGCTGAGTGTCACTCTTTAACGGAGTGTTTTGTGTGCGGACTGAATCGAGGCTGAGTGTCACTCTGTAACGCGGAGTGTGTGCGGGCTAAATCGAGGCTGAGTGTCACTCCTTAACGGAGAGTGGTGTGTGCGGGCTGAATCGAGGCTGAGTGTCGCTTTTTAACGGAGAGTGGCGTGTGCGGGCTGAACCAAGGCTGAGTGTCACTCTTTAACGGAGTGTTTTGTGTGCGGACTGAATCGAGGCTGAGTGTTACTCTGTAACGAGGAGTGAGTGCGGGCTAAATCGAGGCTGAGTGTCGCTCTTTAACGGAGAGTGGTTTGTGCGGGCTGAATCGAGGCTGTGTGTCGCTCTTTAACAGAGAGTTGTGTGCACGGGCTAAATCGAGGCTGAGTGTCACTCTTTAACGGAGAGCAGCGTGTGCGATTTGAATCGATGCTGATTGCAGTGTCGCTCTTTAACGGAGAGTGGTGTGTGCGGGCTGAATCGAGGCTGAGCGTCGCTCCTTAATGGAGATTGGCGTCTGCGGGCTGAATCAAGGCTGAGTGTCGCTCTTTAACGGAGAGTTGTGTGTGCGGGCTGAATCGAGGCTGAGTGTCGCTCTTTAACGGAGAGTGGTGTGTGCGGTCTGAATCGAGGCTGAGCGTCGCTCCTTAATGGAGAGTGGCGTCTGCGGGCTGAATCAAGGCTGAGTGTCGCTCTTTAACGGAGAGTGGTGTGTGCGGGCTGAATCGAGGCTGAGTGTCGCTCTTTAACGGAGAGTGGTGTGTGCGGGCTGAATCGAGGCTTAGTGCAACTCTTTAACCGAGAGTGGCGTGTGCGGGCTGAATCGTGGTTGAGTGTCGTTCTTTAATGGAAAGTGGCGTGTGTGGGCCAAATCGAGGCTGAGTGTCGCTCTTTAACGGAGAGTGGCGTCTGCGGTCTGAATCGAGGCTGAGTACAGTGTCCCTCTTTAACGGAGAGTTTGTGCGGGCTGAGTCGAGGCTGAGTGTCCCTCTTTAACAGACAGTGGTGTGTGCGGGCTAAATCAAGGCTGAGTATCACTCTTTAAATGAGAGTGGTGTGTGCGGGTTGAGTCGAGGCTGAGTGTCGCTCTTTAACGGGGAGCGGCGTGTGCGGGTTGAATCGAGGCTGAGTGTCGCTCTTTAACGGAGAGCGTGCTGTGCTGGCTGAATCGAGGCTGAGTGTCGCTCTTTAACGGAGAGTGTGTGCAGGCTAAATCGAGGCTGAGTGTCACTCTTTAACGGAGAGCAGCGTGTGCGATTTGAATCGATGCTGATTGCAGTGTCGCTCTTTAACGGAGAGTAGTGTGTGCGGGCTGAATCGAGGCTGAGCGTCGCTCCTTAATGGAGATTGGCGTCTGCGGGCTGAATCAAGGCTGAGTGTCGCTCTTTAACGGAGAGTGGTGTGTGCGGGCTGAATCGAGGCTGAGTGTCGCTCTTTAACGGAGAGTGTGTGCAGGCTAAATCGAGGCTGAGTGTCACTCTTTAACGGAGTGTGGTGTGCGCAGGCTGAGTCGAGGCTGAGTGTCGCTGTTTAACGGGGAGTGGCGTGTGCAGGCTGAATCGAGGCTGAGTGTCGCTCCTTAATGGACAGTGGTGTGTGCGGGCTAAAACGAGGCTGAGTGTCACTCTTTAAAGGAGACTGGCGTGTGCGGGTTGAATGGAGGCTGTGTGTCGCTCTTTAACGGAGAATGGTGTGTGCGGGCTGAATCGAGGCTGAGTGTCGCTCTTTAACGGAGAGTGGTGTGTGCGTCTGAACCGAGGCTTAGTGTCGCTCTTTAACGGAGAGTGTGTGCGGGCTAAATCGAGGCTGAGTGTAACTCTTTAACCGAGAGTTGCGTGTGCGGGATGAATCGTGGTTGAGTGTCGTTCTTTAACGGAAAGTGGCGTGTGTGGGCCGAATCGAGGCTGTGTGTCGCTCTTTAACGGAGAATGGTGTGTGCGGTCTGAATCGAGGCTGAGTGTCGCTCTTTAACGGAGAGTGGCGTGTGCGGGCTGAACCAAGGCTGAGTGTCACTCTTTAACGGAGTGTTTTGTGTGCGGACTGAATCGAGGCTGAGTGTCACTCTGTAACGCGGAGTGTGTGCGGGCTAAATCGAGGCTGAGTGTCACTCCTTAACGGAGAGTTGTGTGTGCGGGCTGAATCGAGGCTGAGTGTCGCTTTTTAACGGAGAGTGGCGTGTGCGGGCTGAATCAAGGCTGAGTGTCACTCTTTAACGGAGTGTTTTGTGTGCGGACTGAATCGAGGCTGAGTGTTACTCTGTAACGAGGAGTGAGTGCGGGCTAAATCAAGGCTGAGTGTCGCTCTTTAACGGAGAGTGGTGTGTGCGGGCTGAATCGAGGCTGTGTGTCGCTCTTTAACAGAGAGTTGTGTGCACGGGCTAAATCGAGGCTGAGTGTCACACTTTAACGGAGAGCAGCGTGTGCGATTTGAATCGATGCTGATTGCAGTGTCGCTCTTTAACGGAGAGTAGTGTGTGCGGGCTGAATCGAGGCTGAGCGTCGCTCCTTAATGGAGATTGGCGTCTGCGGGCTGAATCAAGGCTGAGTGTCGCTCTTTAACGGAGAGTGGTGTGTGCGGGCTGAATCGAGGCTGAGTGTCGCTCTTTAACGGAGAGTGGTGTGTGCGGGCTGAATCGAGGCTGAGCGTCGCTCCTTAATGGAGAGTGGCGTCTGCGGGCTGAATCAAGGCTGAGTGTCGCTCTTTAACGGAGAGTGGTGTGTGCGGGCTGAATCGAGGCTGAGTGTCGCTCTTTAACGGAGAGTGGTGTGTGCGGGCTGAATCGAGGCTTAGTGCAACTCTTTAACGGAGAGTGGCGTGTGTGGGCCAAATCGAGGCTGAGTGTCGCTCTTTAACGGAGAGTGGCGTCTGCGGTCTGAATCGAGGCTGAGTACAGTGTCCCTCTTTAACGGAGAGTTTGTGCGGGCTGAGTCGAGGCTGAGTGTCCCTCTTTAACAGACAGTGGTGTGTGCGGGCTAAATCAAGGCTGAGTATCACTCTTTAAATGAGAGTGGTGTGTGCGGGTTGAGTCGAGGCTGAGTGTCGCTCTTTAACGGGGAGCGGCGTGTGCGGGTTGAATCGAGGCTGAGTGTCGCTCTTTAACGGAGAGCGTGCTGTGCTGGCTGAATCGAGGCTGAGTGTCGCTCTTTAACGGAGAGTGTGTGCAGGCTAAATCGAGGCTGAGTGTCACTCTTTAACGGAGTGTGGTGTGCGCAGGCTGAGTCGAGGCTGAGTGTCGCTGTTTAACGGGGAGTGGCGTGTGCAGGCTGAATCGAGGCTGAGTGTCGCTCCTTAATGGACAGTGGTGTGTGCGGGCTAAAACGAGGCTGAGTGTCACTCTTTAAAGGAGACTGGCGTGTGCGGGTTGAATGCAGGCTGTGTGTCGCTCTTTAACGGAGAATGGTGTGTGCGGGCTAAATCGAGGCTGAGTGTAACTCTTTAACCGAGAGTGGCGTGTGCGGGATGAATCGTGGTTGAGTGTCGTTCTTTAACGGAAAGTGGCGTGTGTGGGCCGAATCGAGGCTGGGTGTCGCTCTTTAACGGAGAGTGGCATATGCGGGCTGAATCGAGGCTGAGTGTCACTCTTTACCGGAGAGTGGCGTCTGCGGGCTGAATCGAGGCTGAGTGCAGTGTCCCTCTTTAACGGAGAGTGTGTGCGGGCTGAGTCGAGGCTGAGTGTCCCTCTTTAACGGACAGTGGTGTGTGCGGGCTAAAACGAGGCTGAGTGTCACTCTTTAAATGAGAGTGGTGTGTGCGGGCTGAGTCGAGGCTGAGTGTCGCTCTTTAACGGGGAGCGGCGTGTGCGGGTTGAATGGAGACTGAGTGTCGCTCTTTAACGGAGAGCGTGCTGTGCTGGTGGAATCGAGGCTGAGTGTCGCTCTTTAACGGAGAGTGTGTGCAGGCTAAATCGAGGCTGAGTGTCACTCTTTAACGGAGTGTGGTGTGCGCAGGCTGAGTCGAGGCTGAGTGTCGCTGTTTAACGGGGAGTGGCGTGTGCAGGCTGAATCGAGGCTGAGTGTCGCTCCTTAATGGAGAGTGGCGTATGCGGGCTGAATCGAGTCTGAGTGTCACTCTTTAACGGAGAGTGGCGTCTGCGGGCTGAATCGAGGCTCAGTGTCACCCTTTAACGGAGAGTGTGTGCGTGCTAAATCGAGGCTGAGTGTCACTCTTTAACGGACAGTGGTTTGTGCGGGCCAAAACGAGGCTGGGTGTCACTCTTTAAAGGAGAGTGTTGTGTGCGGGTTGAATCAAGGCTGAGTGTCACTCTTTAACAGACAGTGGTGTGTGCGGGCTGAATCGAGGCTGTGTGTCGCTCTTTAACGGGGAGTGGCGTGTGTGGGTTGAATCGAGGCTGAGTGTCGCTCCTTAACGGAGTGTTTTGTGTGCGGACTGAATCGCGGCTGAGTGTCACTCTGTAACGAGGAGTGTGTGCGGGCTAAATCGAGGCTGAGTGTCGCTCTTTAACGGAGAGCGGTGTGTGCGGGCTGAATCGAGGCTGAGTGTCGCTCTTTAATGGAGAGTGGTGTGTGCGGGCTGAATCGAGGCTGAGTGTCGCTCCTTAATGGAGAGTGGCGTCTGCGGGCAGAATCGAGGCTGAGTGTCGCTCTTTAACGGAGAGTGGTGTGTGCGGGCTGAATCGAGGCTGAGTGTCGCTCTTTAACGGAGAGCGGTGTGTGCGGGCTGAATCGAGGCTGAGTGTCGCTCTTTAATGGAGAGTGGTGTGTGCGGGCTGAATCGAGGCTGAGTGTCGCTCCTTAATGGAGAGTGGCGTCTGCGGGCAGAATCGAGGCTGAGTGTCGCTCTTTAACGGAGAGTGGTGTGTGCGGGCTGAATCGTGGTTGAGTGTCGTTCTTTAATGGAAAGTGGCGTGTGTGGGCCGAATCGAGGCTGAGTGTCGCTCTTTAACGGAGAGTGGCACATGCGGGCTGAATCGAGGCTGAGTGTCACTCTTTAACGGAGAGTGCCGTCTGCGGTCTGAATCGAGGCTGAGTACAGTGTCCATCTTTAACGGAGAGTTTGTGCGGGCTGAGTCGAGGCTGAGTGTCCCTCTTTAACAGACAGTGGTGTGTGCGGGCCAAAACAAGGCTGAGTGTCACTCTTTAAAGGAGAGTGGTGTGTGCGGGCTGAGTCGAGGCTGAGTGTCGCTCTTTAAAGGGGAGTGGCGTGTGCGGTTTGAATCGAGGCTGAGTGTCGCTCTTTAACGGAGAGCGTGCTGTGCTGGCTGAATCGAGGCTGAGTGTCACTCTTTAACGGAGAGTGGCGTCTGCGGGCTGAATCGAGGCTGAGTGCAGTGTCCCTCTTTAACGGAGAGTGGCGTGTGCGGGCTGAGTCGAGGCTGAGTGTCCCTTTTTAGCGGACAGTTATGTGTGCGGGCTAAAACGAAGCTGTGTGTCGCTCTTTAACAGAGAATGGCGTGTGCGGGCTGAATCGAGGGTGAGTGTCGCTCTTTAACAGAGAGCTGTGTGTGCGGGCTGAATCAAGGCTGACTGTCACCCTTTAACGGAGAGTGTGTGCAGGCTAAATCGAGGCTGAGTGTCGCTCTTTAACGGAGAGTGTGTGCAGGCTAAATCGAGGCTGAGTGTAACTCTTTAACTGAGAGTGGTGTGTGCGGGCTGAATCGTGGTTGAGTGTCGTTCTTTAACGGAAAGTGGCGTGTGTGGGCTGAATCGAGGCTGAGTGTCACTCTTTTACGGAGAGTGGCGTCTGCGGGCTGAATCGAGGCTGAGTGTCCCTCTTTAACGGACAGTGGTGTGTGCGGGCTAAAACGAGGCTGAGTGTCACTCTTTAAATGAGAGTGGTGTGTGCGGGCTGAGTCGAGGCTGAGTGTCGCTCTTTAACGGGGAGCGGCGTGTGCGGGTTGAATGGAGACTGAGTGTCGCTCTTTAACGGAGAGCGTGCTGTGCTGGCGGAATCGAGGCTGAGTGTCGCTCTTTAACGGAGAGTGCGTGCAGGCTAAATCGAGGCTGAGTGTCACTCTTTAACGGAGTGTGGTGTGCGCAGGCTGAATCGAGGCTGAGTGTCCCTCTTTAACGGACAGTGGTGTGTGCGGGCTAAAACGAGGCTGAGTGACACTCTTTAAAGGAGACTGGCGTGTGCAGGTTGAATCGAGGCTGTGTGTCGCTCTTTAACGGAGAATGGTGTGTGCGGTCTGAATCGAGGCTGAGTATCGCTCTTTAACGGAGAGTGGCGTGTGCGGGCTGTACCAAGGCTGAGTGTCACTCTTTAACGGAGTGTTTTGTGTGCGGACTGAATCGAGGCTGAGTGTCACTCTGTAACGAGGAGTGTGTGCGGGCTAAATCGAGGCTGAGTGTCGCTCTTTAACGGAGAGTGGTGTGTGCGGGCTGAATCGAGGCTGAGTGTCGCTTTTTAACGGAGAGTGGCGTGTGCGGGCTGAATCAAGGCTGAGTGTCACTCTTTAACGGAGTGTTTTGTGTGCGGACTGAATCGAGGCTGAGTGTCACTCTTTAACGGAGTGTGGTGTGCGCAGGCTGAGTCGAGGCTGAGTGTCGCTGTTTAACGGGGAGTGGCGTGTGCAGGCTGAATCGAGGCTGAGTGTCGCTCCTTAATGGAGAGTGGCGTATGCGGGCTGAATCGAGTCTGAGTGTCACTCTTTAACGGAGAGTGGCGTCTGCGGGCTGAATCGAGGCTCAGTGTCACCCTTTAACGGAGAGTGTGTGCGTGCTAAATCGAGGCTGAGTGTCACTCTTTAACGGACAGTGGTTTGTGCGGGCCAAAACGAGGCTGGGTGTCACTCTTTAAAGGAGAGTGTTGTGTGCGGGTTGAATCAAGGCTGAGTGTCACTCTTTAACAGACAGTGGTGTGTGCGGGCTGAATCGAGGCTGTGTGTCGCTCTTTAACGGGGAGTGGCGTGTGTGGGTTGAATCGAGGCTGAGTGTCGCTCCTTAACGGAGTGTTTTGTGTGCGGACTGAATCGCGGCTGAGTGTCACTCTGTAACGAGGAGTGTGTGCGGGCTAAATCGAGGCTGAGTGTCGCTCTTTAACGGAGAGCGGTGTGTGCGGGCTGAATCGAGGCTGAGTGTCGCTCTTTAATGGAGAGTGGTGTGTGCGGGCTGAATCGAGGCTGAGTGTCGCTCCTTAATGGAGAGTGGCGTCTGCGGGCAGAATCGAGGCTGAGTGTCGCTCTTTAACGGAGAGTGGTGTGTGCGGGCTGAATCGAGGCTGAGTGTCGCTCTTTAACGGAGAGCGGTGTGTGCGGGCTGAATCGAGGCTGAGTGTCGCTCTTTAATGGAGAGTGGTGTGTGCGGGCTGAATCGAGGCTGAGTGTCGCTCCTTAATGGAGAGTGGCGTCTGCGGGCAGAATCGAGGCTGAGTGTCGCTCTTTAACGGAGAGTGGTGTGTGCGGGCTGAATCGTGGTTGAGTGTCGTTCTTTAATGGAAAGTGGCGTGTGTGGGCCGAA
This sequence comes from Mobula birostris, assembly GCF_030028105.1. Classification (NCBI taxonomy): domain Eukaryota; kingdom Metazoa; phylum Chordata; class Chondrichthyes; order Myliobatiformes; family Myliobatidae; genus Mobula; species Mobula birostris. The sequence continues at coordinate 9,226 of NW_027278442.1, forward strand.
TCGAGGCTGAGTGTCGCTCTTTAACGGAGAGTGGCACATGCGGGCTGAATCGAGGCTGAGTGTCACTCTTTAACGGAGAGTGCCGTCTGCGGTCTGAATCGAGGCTGAGTACAGTGTCCATCTTTAACGGAGAGTTTGTGCGGGCTGAGTCGAGGCTGAGTGTCCCTCTTTAACAGACAGTGGTGTGTGCGGGCCAAAACAAGGCTGAGTGTCACTCTTTAAAGGAGAGTGGTGTGTGCGGGCTGAGTCGAGGCTGAGTGTCGCTCTTTAAAGGGGAGTGGCGTGTGCGGTTTGAATCGAGGCTGAGTGTCGCTCTTTAACGGAGAGCGTGCTGTGCTGGCTGAATCGAGGCTGAGTGTCACTCTTTAACGGAGAGTGGCGTCTGCGGGCTGAATCGAGGCTGAGTGCAGTGTCCCTCTTTAACGGAGAGTGGCGTGTGCGGGCTGAGTCGAGGCTGAGTGTCCCTTTTTAGCGGACAGTTATGTGTGCGGGCTAAAACGAAGCTGTGTGTCGCTCTTTAACAGAGAATGGCGTGTGCGGGCTGAATCGAGGGTGAGTGTCGCTCTTTAACAGAGAGCTGTGTGTGCGGGCTGAATCAAGGCTGACTGTCACCCTTTAACGGAGAGTGTGTGCAGGCTAAATCGAGGCTGAGTGTCGCTCTTTAACGGAGAGTGTGTGCAGGCTAAATCGAGGCTGAGTGTAACTCTTTAACTGAGAGTGGTGTGTGCGGGCTGAATCGTGGTTGAGTGTCGTTCTTTAACGGAAAGTGGCGTGTGTGGGCTGAATCGAGGCTGAGTGTCACTCTTTTACGGAGAGTGGCGTCTGCGGGCTGAATCGAGGCTGAGTGTCCCTCTTTAACGGACAGTGGTGTGTGCGGGCTAAAACGAGGCTGAGTGTCACTCTTTAAATGAGAGTGGTGTGTGCGGGCTGAGTCGAGGCTGAGTGTCGCTCTTTAACGGGGAGCGGCGTGTGCGGGTTGAATGGAGACTGAGTGTCGCTCTTTAACGGAGAGCGTGCTGTGCTGGCGGAATCGAGGCTGAGTGTCGCTCTTTAACGGAGAGTGCGTGCAGGCTAAATCGAGGCTGAGTGTCACTCTTTAACGGAGTGTGGTGTGCGCAGGCTGAATCGAGGCTGAGTGTCCCTCTTTAACGGACAGTGGTGTGTGCGGGCTAAAACGAGGCTGAGTGACACTCTTTAAAGGAGACTGGCGTGTGCAGGTTGACTCGAGGCTGTGTGTCGCTCTTTAACGGAGAATGGTGTGTGCGGTCTGAATCGAGGCTGAGTGTCGCTCTTTAACGGAGAGTGGCGTGTGCGGGCTGTACCAAGGCTGAGTGTCACTCTTTAACGGAGTGTTTTGTGTGCGGACTGAATCGAGGCTGAGTGTCACTCTGTAACGAGGAGTGTGTGCGGGCTAAATCGAGGCTGAGTGTCGCTCTTTAACGGAGAGTGGTGTGTGCGGGCTGAATCGAGGCTGAGTGTCGCTTTTTAACGGAGAGTGGCGTGTGCGGGCTGAATCAAGGCTGAGTGTCACTCTTTAACGGAGTGTTTTGTGTGCGGACTGAATCGAGGCTGAGTGTCACTCTGTAACGAGGAGTGAGTGCGGGCTAAATCGAGGCTGAGTGTCGCTCTTTAACGGAGAGTGGTGTGTGCGGGCTGAATCGAGGCTGAGTGTCACTCTTTAACGGAGAGCAGCGTGTGCGATTTGAATCGACGCTGATTGCAGTGTCGCTCCTTAATGGAGAGTGGCGTCTGCGGGCTGAATCAAGGCTGAGTGTCGCTCTTTAACGGAGAGTGGTGTGTGCGGGCTGTATCGAGGCTGAGTGTCGCTCTTTAACGGAGAGTGGTGTGTGCGGGCTGAATCGAGGCTGAGCGTCGCTCCTTAATGGAGAGTGGCGTCTGCGGGCTGAATCAAGGCTGAGTGTCGCTCTTTAACGGAGAGTGGCACATGCGGGCTGAATCGAGGCTGAGTGTCACTCTTTAACGGAGAGTGGCGTCTGCGGTCTGAGTCGAGGCTGAGTACAGTGTCCCTCTTTAACGGAGAGTTTGTGCGGGCTGAGTCGAGGCTGAGTGTCACTCTTTAAATGAGAGTGGTGTGTGCGGGTTGAGTCGAGGCTGAGTGTCGCTCTTTAACGGGGAGCGGCGTGTGCGGGTTGAATCGAGGCTGAGTGTGGCTCTTTAACGGAGAGCGTGCTGTGCTGGCTGAATCGAGGCTGAGTGTCGCTCTTTAACGGAGAGTGTGTGCAGGCTAAATCGAGGCTGAGTGTCACTCTTTAACGGAGCGTGGTGTGCGCAGGCTGAGTCGAGGCTGAGTGTCGCTGTTTAACGGAGAGCGGCGTGTGCGGGCTGAGTCGAGGCTGAGTGTCCCTCTTTAACGGACAGTGGTGTGTGCAGGCTAAAACGAGGCTGAGTGTCACTCTTTAAAGGAGACTGGCGTGTGCGGGTTGAATCGAGGCTGTGTGTCGCTTTTTAACCGAGAGTGGCGTGTGCGGGCTGAATCAAGGCTGAGTGTCACTCTTTAACGGAGTGCTTTGTGTGAGGACTGAATCGCGGCTGAGTGTCACTCTGTAACGAGGAGTGTGTGCGGGCTAAATCGAGGATGAGTGTCGCTCTTTAACGGAGTGTGGTGTGTGCGGGGTGAATCGAGGCTGTGTGTCGCTCTTTAACGGAGAGTTGTGTGTGCGGGCTAAATCGAGGCTGAGTGTCACTCTTTAACGGAGAGCAGCGTGTGCGGGTTGAATCGATGCTGATTGCAGTGTCGCTCTTTAACGGAGAGTAGTGTGTGCGGGCTGAATCGATGCTGAGTGTCACTCTTTAACGGAGTGTTGTGTGTGAGGACTGATTCGAGGCTGAGTGTCGCTCTTTAACGGAGAGCGGTGTGTGCGGGCTGAATCAAGGCTGAGTGTCGCTCTTTAACGGAGAGTGGTGTGTGCGGGCTGAATCGAGGCTGAGTGTCGCTCCTTAATGGAGAGTGGCGTCTGCGGGCTGAATCGAGGCTCAGTGTCACCCTTTAACGGAGAGTGTGTGCGTGCTAAATCGAGGCTGAGTGTCACTCTTTAACGGACAGTGGTTTGTGCGGGCCAAAACGAGGCTGGGTGTCACTCTTTAAAGGAGAGTGTTGTGTGCGGGTTGAATCAAGGCTGAGTGTCACTCTTTAACAGACAGTTGTGTGTGCGGGCTGAATCGAGGCTGTGTGTCGCTCTTTAACGGGGAGTGGCGTGTGTGGGTTGAATCGAGGCTGAGTGTCGCTCCTTAACGGTGTGTTTTGTGTGCGGACTGAATCGCGGCTGAGTGTCACTCTGTAACGAGGAGTGTGTGCGGGCTAAATCGAGGCTGAGTGTCGCTCTTTAACGGAGAGCGGTGTGTGCGGGCTGAATCGAGGCTGAGTGTCGCTCTTTAATGGAGAGTGGTGTGTGCGGGCTGAATCGAGGCTGAGTGTCGCTCCTTAATGGAGAGTGGCGTCTGCGGGCAGAATCGAGGCTGAGTGTCGCTCTTTAACGGAGAGTGGTGTGTGCGGGCTGAATCGAGGCTGAGTGTCGCTCTTTAACGGAGAGTGGTGTGTGCGGGCTGAATCGTGGTTGAGTGTCGTTCTTTAATGGAAAGTGGCGTGTGTGGGCCGAATCGAGGCTGAGTGTCGCTCTTTAACGGAGAGTGGCACATGCGGGCTGAATCGAGGCTGAGTGTCACTCTTTAACGGAGAGTGCCGTCTGCGGTCTGAATCGAGGCTGAGTACAGTGTCCATCTTTAACGGAGAGTTTGTGCGGGCTGAGTCGAGGCTGAGTGTCCCTCTTTAACAGACAGTGGTGTGTGCGGGCCAAAACAAGGCTGAGTGTCACTCTTTAAAGGAGAGTGGTGTGTGCGGGCTGAGTCGAGGCTGAGTGTCGCTCTTTAAAGGGGAGTGGCGTGTGCGGTTTGAATCGAGGCTGAGTGTCGCTCTTTAACGGAGAGCGTGCTGTGCTGGCTGAATCGAGGCTGAGTGTCACTCTTTAACGGAGATTGGCGTCTGCGGGCTGAATCGAGGCTGAGTGCAGTGTCCCTCTTTAACGGAGAGTGGCGTGTGCGGGCTGAGTCGAGGCTGAGTGTCCCTTTTTAGCGGACAGTTATGTGTGCGGGCTAAAACGAAGCTGTGTGTCGCTCTTTAACAGAGAATGGCGTGTGCGGGCTGAATCGAGGGTGAGTGTCGCTCTTTAACAGAGAGCTGTGTGTGCGGGCTGAATCAAGGCTGACTGTCACCCTTTAACGGAGAGTGTGTGCAGGCTAAATCGAGGCTGAGTGTCGCTCTTTAACGGAGAGTGTGTGCAGGCTAAATCGAGGCTGAGTGTAACTCTTTAACTGAGAGTGGTGTGTGCGGGCTGAATCGTGGTTGAGTGTCGTTCTTTAACGGAAAGTGGCGTGTGTGGGCTGAATCGAGGCTGAGTGTCACTCTTTTACGGAGAGTGGCGTCTGCGGGCTGAATCGAGGCTGAGTGTCCCTCTTTAACGGACAGTGGTGTGTGCGGGCTAAAACGAGGCTGAGTGTCACTCTTTAAATGAGAGTGGTGTGTGCGGGCTGAGTCGAGGCTGAGTGTCGCTCTTTAACGGGGAGCGGCGTGTGCGGGTTGAATGGAGACTGAGTGTCGCTCTTTAACGGAGAGCGTGCTGTGCTGGCGGAATCGAGGCTGAGTGTCGCTCTTTAACGGAGAGTGCGTGCAGGCTAAATCGAGGCTGAGTGTCACTCTTTAACGGAGTGTGGTGTGCGCAGGCTGAATCGAGGCTGAGTGTCCCTCTTTAACGGACAGTGGTGTGTGCGGGCTAAAACGAGGCTGAGTGACACTCTTTAAAGGAGACTGGCGTGTGCAGGTTGAATCGAGGCTGTGTGTCGCTCTTTAACGGAGAATGGTGTGTGCGGTCTGAATCGAGGCTGAGTGTCGCTCTTTAACGGAGAGTGGCGTGTGCGGGCTGTACCAAGGCTGAGTGTCACTCTTTAACGGAGTGTTTTGTGTGCGGACTGAATCGAGGCTGAGTGTCACTCTGTAACGAGGAGTGTGTGCGGGCTAAATCGAGGCTGAGTGTCGCTCTTTAACGGAGAGTGGTGTGTGCGGGCTGAATCGAGGCTGAGTGTCGCTTTTTAACGGAGAGTGGCGTGTGCGGGCTGAATCAAGGCTGAGTGTCACTCTTTAACGGAGTGTTTTGTGTGCGGACTGAATCGAGGCTGAGTGTCACTCTGTAACGAGGAGTGAGTGCGGGCTAAATCGAGGCTGAGTGTCGCTCTTTAATGGAGAGTGGTGTGTGCGGGCTGAATCGAGGCTGAGTGTCACTCTTTAACGGAGAGCAGCGTGTGCGATTTGAATCGACGCTGATTGCAGTGTCGCTCCTTAATGGAGAGTGGCGTCTGCGGGCTGAATCAAGGCTGAGTGTCGCTCTTTAACGGAGAGTGGTGTGTGCGGGCTGAATCGAGGCTGAGTGTCGCTCTTTAACGGAGAGTGGTGTGTGCGGGCTGAATCGAGGCTGAGCGTCGCTCCTTAATGGAGAGTGGCGTCTGCGGGCTGAACCAAGGCTGAGTGTCGCTCTTTAACGGAGAGTGGCACATGCGGGCTGAATCGAGGCTGAGTGTCACTCTTTAACGGAGAGTGGCGTCTGCGGTCTGAGTCGAGGCTGAGTACAGTGTCCCTCTTTAACGGAGAGTTTGTGCGGGCTGAGTCGAGGCTGAGTGTCCCTCTTTAACAGACAGTGGTGTGTGCGGGCTAAATCAAGGCTGAGTGTCACTCTTTAAATGAGAGTGGTGTGTGCGGGTTGAGTCGAGGCTGAGTGTCGCTCTTTAACGGGGAGCGGCGTGTGCGGGTTGAATCGAGGCTGAGTGTGGCTCTTTAACGGAGAGCGTGCTGTGCTGGCTGAATCGAGGCTGAGTGTCGCTCTTTAACGGAGAGTGTGTGCAGGCTAAATCGAGGCTGAGTGTCACTCTTTAACGGAGCGTGGTGTGCGCAGGCTGAGTCGAGGCTGAGTGTCGCTGTTTAACGGAGAGCGGCGTGTGCGGGCTGAGTCGAGGCTGAGTGTCCCTCTTTAACGGACAGTGGTGTGTGCAGGCTAAAACGAGGCTGAGTGTCACTCTTTAAAGGAGACTGGCGTGTGCGGGTTGAATCGAGGCTGTGTGTCGCTTTTTAACCGAGAGTGGCGTGTGCGGGCTGAATCAAGGCTGAGTGTCACTCTTTAACGGAGTGCTTTGTGTGAGGACTGAATCGCGGCTGAGTGTCACTCTGTAACGAGGAGTGTGTGCGGGCTAAATCGAGGATGAGTGTCGCTCTTTAACGGAGTGTGGTGTGTGCGGGGTGAATCGAGGCTGTGTGTCGCTCTTTAACGGAGAGTTGTGTGTGCGGGCTAAATCGAGGCTGAGTGTCACTCTTTAACGGAGAGCAGCGTGTGCGGGTTGAATCGATGCTGATTGCAGTGTCGCTCTTTAACGGAGAGTAGTGTGTGCGGGCTGAATCGATGCTGAGTGTCACTCTTTAACGGAGTGTTGTGTGTGAGGACTGATTCGAGGCTGAGTGTCGCTCTTTAACGGAGAGCGGTGTGTGCGGGCTGAATCAAGGCTGAGTGTCGCTCTTTAACGGAGAGTGGTGTGTGCGGGCTGAATCGAGGCTGAGTGTCGCTCCTTAATGGAGAGTGGCGTCTGCGGGCAGAATCGAGGCTGAGTGTTGCTCTTTAACGGAGAGTGGTGTGTGCGGGCTGAATCGAGGCTGAGTGTCGCTCTTTAACGGAGAGTGGTGTGTGCGGGCTGAATCGTGGTTGAGTGTCGTTCTTTAATGGAAAGTGGCGTGTGTGGGCCGAATCGAGGCTGAGTGTCGCTCTTTAACGGAGAGTGGCACATGCGGGCTGAATCGAGGCTGAGTGTCACTCTTTAACGGAGAGTGGCATCTGCGGTCTGAATCGAGGCTGAGTACAGTGTCCCTCTTTAACGGAGAGTTTGTGCGGGCTGAGTCGAGGCTGAGTGTCCCTCTTTAACAGACAGTGGTGTGTGCGGGCCAAAACAAGGCTGAGTGTCACTCTTTAAAGGAGAGTGGTGTGTGCGGGCTGAGTCGAGGCTGAGTGTCGCTCTTTAAAGGGGAGTGGCGTGTGCGGTTTGAATCGAGGCTGAGTGTCGCTCTTTAACGGAGAGCGTGCTGTGCCTGCTGAATCGAGGCTGTGTGTCGCTTTTTAACGGGGAGTGGCGTGTGTGGGTTGAATCGAGGCTGAGTGTCGTTCCTTAATGGAGAGTGGAGTATGCGGGCTGAATCGAGGCTGAGTGTCACTCTTTAACGGAGAGTGGCGTCTGCGGGCTGAATCGAGGCTGAGTGCAGTGTCCCTCTTTAACGGAGAGTGGCGTGTGCGGGCTGAGTCGAGGCTGAGTGTCCCTTTTTAGCGGACAGTTGTGTGTGCGGGCTAAAACGAGGCTGTGTGTCGCTCTTTAACGGAGAATGGCGTGTGCGGGCTGAATCGAGGGTGAGTGTCGCTCTTTAACAGAGAGCTGTGTGTGCGGGCTGAATCAAGGCTGAGTGTCACCCTTTAACGGAGAGTGTGCGCAGGCTAAATCGAGGCTGAGTGTCGCTCTTTAACGGAGACTGTGTGCAGGCTAAATCGAGGCTGAGTGTAACTCTTTAACCGAGAGTGGCGTGTGCGGGCTGAATCGTGGTTGAGTGTCGTTCTTTAACGGAAAGTGGCGTGTGTGGGCCGAATCGAGGCTGAGTGTCGCTCTTTAACGGAGAGTGGCATATGCGGGCTGAATCGAGGCTGAGTGTCACTCTTTAACGGAGAGTGGCGTCTGCGGGCTGAATCGAGGCTGAGTGCAGTGTCCCTCTTTAACGGAGAGTGTGTGCGGGCTGAGTCGAGGCTGAGTGTCCCTCTTTAACGGACAGTGGTGTGTGCGGGCTAAAATGAGGCTGAGTGTCGCTCTGTAACGGGGAGCGGCGTGTGCGGGTTGAATGGAGACTGAGTGTCGCTCTTTAACGGAGAGCGTGCTGTGCTGGCGGAATCGAGGCTGAGTGTCGCTCTTTAACGGAGAGTGTGTGCAGGCTAAATCGAGGCTGAGTGTCACTCTTTAACGGAGTGTGGTGTGCGCAGGCTGAATCGAGGCTGAGTGTTTCTCTTTAACGGACAGTGGTGTGTGCGGGCTAAAACGAGGCTGAGTGACACTCTTTAAAGGAGACTGGCGTGTGCGGGTTGAATCGAGGCTGTGTGTCGCTCTTTAACGGAGAATGCTGTGTGCGGTCTGAATCGAGGCTGAGTGTCGCTCTTTAACGGAGAGAGGTGTGTGCGGGCTGAATCGAGGCTGAGTGTCGCTTTTTAACGGAGAGTGGCGTGTGCGGGCTGAATCAAGGCTGAGTGTCACTCTTTAACGGAGTGTTTTGTGTGCGGACTGAATCGAGGCTGAGTGTCACTCTGTAACGAGGTGTGAGTGCGGGCTAAATCGAGGCTGAGTGTCGCTCTTTAACGGAGAGTGGTGTGTGCGGGCTGAATCGAGGCTGAGTGTCACTCTTTAACGGAGAGCAGCGTGTGCGATTTGAATCGATGCTGATTGCAGTGTCGCTCTTTAACGGAGAGTAGTGTGTGAGGGCTGAATCGAGGCTGAGCGTCGCTCCTTAATGGAGAGTGGCGTCTGCGGGCTGAATCAAGGCTGAGTGTCACTCTTTAACGGAGAGTGGTGTGTGCGGGCTGAATCGAGGCTGAGTGTCGCTCTTTAACGGAGAGTGGTGTGTGCGGGCTGAATCGAGGCTGAGCGTCGCTCCTTAATGGAGAGTGGCGTCTGCGGGCTGAATCAAGGCTGAGTGTCGCTCTTTAACGGAGAGTGGTGTGTGCGGGCTGAATCGAGGCTGAGTGTCGCTCTTTAACGGAGAGTGGTGTGTGAGGGCTGAATCGAGGCTTAGTGCAACTCTTTAACCGAGAGTGGCGTGTGCGGGCTGAATCGTGGTTGAGTGTCGTTCTTTAATGGAAAGAGGCGTGTGTGGGCTGAATCGAGGCTGTGTGTCGCTCTTTAACGGAGAGTGGCACATGCGGGCTGAATCGAGGCTGAGTGTCACTCTTTAACGGAGAGTGGCGTCTGCGGTCTGAATCGAGGCTGAGTACAGTGTCCCTCTTTAACGGAGAGTTTGTGCGGGCTGAGTCGAGACTGAGTGTCGCTGTTTAACGGAGAGCGTGCTGTGCTGGCTGAATCGAGGCTGAGTGTCGCTCTTTAACGGAGAGTGTGTGCAGGCTAAATCGAGGCTGAGTGTCACTCTTTAACGGAGTGTGGTGTGCGCAGGCTGAGTCGAGGCTGAGTGTCGCTGTTTAACGGGGAGTGGCGTGTGCAGGCTGAATCGAGGCTGAGTGTCGCTCCTTAATGGACAGTGGTGTGTGCGGGCTAAAACGAGGCTGAGTGTCACTCTTTAAAGGAGACTGGCTTGTGCGGGTTGAATCGAGGCTGTGTGTCGCTCTTTAACGGAGAATGGTGTGTGCGGGCTGAATCGAGGCTGAGTGTCGCTCTTTAACGGAGAGTGGCGTGTGCGGGCTGAACCAAGGCTGTGTGTCACTCTTTAACGGAGTGTTTTGTGTGCGGACTGAATCGAGGCTGAGTGTCGCTCTTTAACGGAGAGTGGTGTGTGCGGGCTGAATCGAGGCTGTGTGTTGCTCTTTAACGGAGAGTTGTGTGTGCGGGCTTAATCGAGGCTGAGTGTCTCTCTTTAACGGAGAGCGGCGTATGCGGGTTGAATCGATGCTGAGTGCAGTGTCGCTCTTTAACGGAGAGTAGTGTGTGCGGGCTGAATCGAGGCTGAGTGTGGCTCCTTAATGGAGAGTGGCGTCTGCGGGCTGAATCGAGGCTGAGTGTCGCTCTTTAACGGAGAGTGGTGTGTGCGGGCTGAATCGAGGCTGAGTGTCGCTCTTTAACGGAGAGTGGTGGGTGCGTCTGAATCGAGGCTTAGTGTCGCTCTTTCACGGAGAGTGTGTGCGGGCTGAATCGAGGCTGAGTGTCGCTCTTTAAAGGAGAGTGGCATAGGCGGGCTGAATCGAGGCTGAGTGTCACTCTTTAACGGAGATTGGCGTCTGCGGGCTGAATCGAGGCTGAGTGCAGTGTCCCTCTTTAACGGAGTGTGTGTGCGGGCTGAGTCGAGGCTGAGTGTCCCTCTTTAACGGACAGTTGTGTGTGCGGGCTAAAACGAGGCTGAGTGTCACTCTTTAATGGAGACTGGCGTGTGCGGGTTGAATCGAGGCTGTGTGTCGCTCTTTCACGGAGAATGGTGTGTGCGGGCTGAATCGAGGCTGAGTGACGCTCTTTAACGGAGGGTGGCATGTGCGGGCTGAACCAAGGCTGAGTGTCACTCTTTAACGGAGTGTTTTGTGTGCGGACTGAATCGAGGCTGAGTGTCACTCTGTAACGAGGAGTGTGTGCGGGCTAAATCGAGGCTGAGTGTCGCTCTTTAACGGAGAGTGGTGTGTGCGGGCTGAATCGAGGCTGTGTGTTGCTCTTTAACGGAGAGTTGTGTGTGCGGGCTAAATCGAGGCTGAGTGTCACTCTTTAACGGAGAGCGGCGTGTGCGGGTTGAATCGATGCTGAGTGCAGTGTCGCTCTTTAATGGAGAGTTGTGTGTGCGGGCTGAATCGAGGATGAGTGTGGCTCCTTAATGGAGAGTGGCGTCTGTGGGCTGAATAGAGGCTGAGTGTCGCTCTTTAACGGAGAGTGGTGTGTGCGGGCTGAATCGAGGCTGAGTGTCGCTCTTTAACGGAGAGTGGTGTGTGCGTCTGAACCGAGGCTTAGTGTCGCTCTTTAACGGAGAGTGTGTGCGGGCTAAATCGAGGCTGAGTGTAACTCTTTAACCGAGAGTGCCGTGTGCGGGATGAATCGTGGTTGAGTGTCGTTCTTTAACGGAAAGTGGCGTGTGTGGGCCGAATCGAGGCTGAGTGTCGCTCTTTAACGGAGAGTGGCACATGCGGGCTGAATCGAGGCTGAGTGTCACTCTTTAACGGAGAGTGGCGTCTGCGGGCTGAATCGAGGCTGAGTGCAGTGTCCCTCTTTAACGGAGAGTGTGTGCGGGCTGAGTCGAGGCTGAGTGTCCCTCTTTAATGGACAGTGGTGTGTGCGGGCTAAAACGAGGCTGAGTGTCACTCTTTAAATGAGAGTGGCGTGTGCGGGTTGAATGGAGACTGAGTGTCGCTCTTTAACGGAGAGCGTGCTGTGCTGGTGGAATCGAGGCTGAGTGTCGCTCTTTAACGGAGAGTGCGTGCAGGCTAAATCGAGGCTGAGTGTCACTCTTTAACGGAGTGTGGTGTGCGCAGGCTGAGTCGAGGCTGAGTGTCGCTGTTTAACGGGGAGTGGCGTGTGCAGGCTGAATCGAGGCTGAGTGTCGCTCCTTAATGGAGAGTGGCGTATGCGGGCTGAATCGAGGCTGAGTGTCACTCTTTAACGGAGAGTGGCGTCTGCGGGCTGAATCGAGGCTCAGTGTCACCCTTTAACGGAGAGTGTGTGCGTGCTAAATCGAGGCTGAGTGTCACTCTTTAACGGACAGTGGTTTGTGCGGGCCAAAACGAGGCTGAGTGTCACTCTTTAAAGGAGAGTGTTGTGTGCGGGCTGAGTCGAGGCTGAGTGTCGCTCCTTAATGGAGAGTGGCGTGTGCGGGTTGAATCGAGGCTGTGTGTCGCTCTTTAACGGAGAATGGTGTGTGCGGGCTGAATCGAGGCTGAGTGTCGCTCTTTAACGGAGAGTGGCGTGTGCGGGCTGAACCAAGGCTGTGTGTCACTCTTTAACGGAGTGTTTTGTGTGCGGACTGAATCGAGGCTGAGTGTCGCTCTTTAACGGAGAGTGGTGTGTGCGGGCTGAATCGAGGCTGTGTGTTGCTCTTTAACGGAGAGTTGTGTGTGCGGGCTTAATCGAGGCTGAGTGTCACTCTTTAACGGAGAGCAGCGTATGCGGGTTGAATCGATGCTGAGTGCAGTGTCGCTCTTTAACGGAGAGTAGTGTGTGCGGGCTGAATCGAGGCTGAGTGTGGCTCTTTAATGGAGAGTGGCGTCTGCGGGCTGAATCGAGGCTGAGTGTCGCTCTTTAACGGAGAGTGGTGTGTGCGGGCTGAATCGAGGCTGAGTGTCGCTCTTTAACGGAGAGTGGTGTGTGCGTCTGAATCGAGGCTTAGTGTCGCTCTTTAACGGAGAGTGTGTGCGGGCTGAATCGAGGCTGAGTGTCGCTCTTTAAAGGAGAGTGGCATATGCGGGCTGAATCGAGGCTGAGTGTCACTCTTTAACGGAGATTGGCGTCTGCGGGCTGAATCGAGGCTGAGTGCAGTGTCCCTCTTTAACGGACAGTTGTGTGTGCGGGCTAAAACGAGGCTGAGTGTCACTCTTTAAAGGAGACTGGCGTGTGCGGGTTGAATCGAGGCTGTGTGTCGCTCTTTAACGGAGAATGGTGTGTGCGGGCTGAATCGAGGCTGAGTGACGCTCTTTAACTGAGAGTGGCGTGTGCGGGCTGAACCAAGGCTGAGTGTCACTCTTTAACGGAGTGTTTTGTGTGCGGACTGAATCGAGGCTGAGTGTCACTCTGTAACGAGGAGTGTGTGCAGGCTAAATCGAGGCTGAGTGTCGCTCTTTAACGGTGAGTGGTGTGTGCGGGCTGAATCGAGGCTGTGTGTTGCTCTTTAATGGAGAGTTGTGTGTGCGGGCTAAATCGAGGCTGAGTGTCACTCTTTAACGGAGAGCGGCGTGTGCGGGTTGAATCGATGCTGCGCGCAGTGTCGCTCTTTAACGGAGAGTTGTGTGTGCGGGCTGAATCGAGGCTGAGTGTCGCTCCTTAATGGAGAGTGGCGTCTGCGGGCTGAATCGAGGCTGAGTGTCGCTCTTTAACGGAGAGTGGTGTGTGCGGGCTGAATCGAGGCTGAGTGTCGCTCTTTAACGGAGAGTGGTGGGTGCGTCTGAACCGAGGCTTAGTGTCGCTCTTTAACGGAGAGTGTGTGCGGGCTAAATCGAGGCTGAGTGTAACTCTTTAACCGAGAGTGGCGTCTGCGGGATGAATCGTGGTTGAGTGTCGTTCTTTAACGGAAAGTGGCGTGTGTGGGCCAAATCGAGGCTGAGTGTCGCTCTTTAACGGAGAGTGGCATATGCGGGCTGAATCGAGGCTGAATGTCACTCTTTAACGGAGAGTGGCGTCTGCGGGCTGAATCGAGGCTGAGTGCAGTGTCCCGCTTTAACGGAGAGTGTGTGCGGGCTGAGTCGAGGCTGAGTGTCCCTCTTTAACGGACAGTGGTGTGTGCGGGCTAAAACGAGGCTGAGTGTCACTCTTTAAATGAGAGTGGTGTGTGCGGGCTGAGTCGAGGCTGAGTGTTGCTCTTTAACGGGGAGCGGCGTGTGCGGGTTGAATGGAGACTGAGTGTCGCTCTTTAACGGAGAGCGTGCTGTGCTGGTGGAATCGAGGCTGAGTGTCTCTCTTTAACGGAGAGTGCGTGCAGGCTAAATCGAGGCTGAGTGTCACTCTTTAACGGAGTGTGGTGTGCGCAGGCTGAATCGAGGCTGAGTGTCCCTCTTTAACGGACAGTGGTGTGTGCGGGCTAAAACGAGGCTGAGTGACACTCTTTAAAGGAGACTGGCGTGTGCGGGTTGAATCGAGGCTGTGTGTCGCTCTTTAACGGAGAATGGTGTGTGCGGTCTGAATCGAGGCTGAGTGTCGCTCTTTAACGGAGAGTGGCGTGTGCGGGCTGAACCAAGGCTGAGTGTCACTCTTTAACGGAGTGTTTTGTGTGCGGACTGAATCGAGGCTGAGTGTCACTCTGTAACGAGGAGTGTGTGCGGGCTAAATCGAGGCTGAGTGTCGCTCTTTAACGGAGAGTGGTGTGTGCGGGCTGAATCGAGGCTGAGTGTCGCTTTTTAACGGAGAGTGGCGTGTGCGGGCTGAATCAAGGCTGAGTGTCACTCTTTAACGGAGTGTTTTGTGTGCGGACTGAATCGAGGCTGAGTGTCACTCTGTAACGAGGAGTGAGTGCGGGCTAAATCGAGGCTGAGTGTCGCTCTTTAACGGAGAATGGTGAGTGCGGGCTGAATCGAGGCTGAGTGTCACTCTTTAACGGAGAGCAGCGTGTGCGATTTGAATCGATGCTGATTGCAGTGTCGCTCTTTAACGGAGAGTAGTGTGTGCGGGCTGAATCGAGGCTGAGCGTCGCTCCTTAATGGAGAGTGGCGTCTGCGGGCTGAATCAAGGCTGAGTGTCGCTCTTTAACGGAGAGTGGTGTGTGCGGGCTGAATCGAGGCTGAGTGACGCTCTTTAACGTAGAATGGCGTGTGCGGGATGAACCAAGGCTGAGTGTCACTCTTTAACGGAGTGTTTTGTGTGCGGACTGAATCGAGGCTGAGTGTCACTCTGTAACGAGGAGTGTGTGCGGGCTAAATCGAGGCTGAGTGTCGCTCTTTAACGGAGAGTGGTGTGTGCGGGCTGAATCGAGGCTGTGTGTTGCTATTTAACGGAGAGTTGTGTGTGCGGGCTAAATCGAGGCTGAGTGTCACACTTTAACGGAGAGCGGCGTGTGCGGGTTGAATCGATGCTGAGTGCAGTGTCGCTCTTTAACGGAGAGTTGTGTGTGCGGGCTGAATCGAGGCTGAGTGTCGCTCCTTAATGGAGAGTGGCGTCTGCGGGCTGAATCGAGGCTGAGTGTCGCTCTTTAATGGAGAGTGGTGTGTGCGGGCTGAATCGAGGCTGAGTGTCGCTCTTTAACGGAGAGTGGTGTGTGCGTCTGAACCGAGGCTTAGTGTCGCTCTTTAACGGAGAGTGTGTGCGGGCTAAATCGAGGCTGAGTGTAACTCTTTAACCGAGAGTGGCGTGTGCGGGATGAATCGTGGTTGAGTGTCGTTCTTTAACGGAAAGTGGCGTGTGTGGGCCGAATCGAGGCTGAGTGTCGCTCTTTAACGGAGAGTGGCATATGCGGGCTGAATCGAGGCTGAGTGTCACTCTTTAACGGAGAGTGGCGTCTGCGGGCTGAATCGAGGCTGAGTGCAGTGTCCCTCTTTAACAGAGAGTGTGTGCGGGCTGAGTCGAGGCTGAGAGTCCCTCTTTAACGGACAGTGGTGTGTGCGGGCTAAAACGAGGCTGAGTGTCACTCTTTAAATGAGAGTGGTGTGTGCGGGCTGAGTCGAGGCTGAGTGTCGCTCTTTAACGGGGAGCGGCGTGTGCGGGTTGAATGGAGACTGAGTGTCGCTCTTTAACGGAGAGCGTGCTGTGCTGGTGGAATCGAGGCTGAGTGTCGCTCTTTAACGGAGAGTGTGTGCAGGCTAAATCGAGGCTGAGTGTCACTCTTTAACGGAGTGTGGTGTGCGCAGGCTGAGTCGAGGCTGAGTGTAGCTGTTTAACGGGGAGTGGCGTGTGCAGGCTGAATCGAGGCTGAGTGTCGCTCCTTAATGGAAAGTGGCATATGCGGGCTGAATCGAGGCTGAGTGTCACTCTTTAACGGAGAGTGGCGTCTGCGGGCTGAATCGAGGCTCAGTGTCACCCTTTCACGGAGAGTGTGTGCGTGCTAAATCGAGGCTGAGTGTCACTCTTTAACGGACAGTGGTTTGTGCGGGCCAAAACGAGGCTGAGTGTCACTCTTTAAAGGAGAGTGTTGTGTGCGGGCTGAGTCGAGGCTGAGTGTCGCTCTTTAACGGAGAGTGTGTGCGGGCTGAATCGAGGCTGTGTGTCGCTCTTTAACGGAGAGTTGTGTGTGCGGGCTAAATCGAGGCTGAGTGTCACTCTTTAACGGAGAGCGGCGTGTGCGGGTTGAATCGAGGCTGTGTGTCGCTCTTTAACGGGGAGTGGCGTGTGCGGGCTGAATCGAGGCTGTGTGTCGCTCTTTAACGGGGAGTGGCGTGTGCGGGTTGAATCGAGGCTGTGTGTCGCTCTTTAACGGAGAATGGCGTGTGCGGGCTGAATCGAGGCTGAGTGTCGCTTTTTAACGGAGAGTGGCGTGTGCGGGCTGAATCAAGGCTGAGTGTCACTCTTTAACGGAGTGTTTTGTGTGCGGACTGAATCGCGGCTGAGTGTCACTCTGTAACGAGGAGTGTGTGCGGGCTAAATCGAGGCTGAGTGTCGCTCTTTAACGGAGAGTGGTGTGTGCGGGCTGAATCGAAGCTGTGTGTCGCTCTTTAACGGAGAGTTGTGTGTGCGGGCTAAATCGAGGCTGAGTGTCACTCTTTAACGGGGAGCAGCGTGTGCAGGTTGAATCGATGCTGATTGCAGTGTCGCTCTTTAACGGAGAGTAGTGTGTGCGGGCTGAATCGAGGCTGAGTGTCGCTCCTTAATGGAGAGTGGCGTCTGCGGGTTGAATCGAGGCTTAGTGCAGTGTCGCTCTTTAACGGCGAGTGGTGTTTGCGGGCTGAATCGAGGCTGTGTGTCGCTCTTTAACGGAGAGTTGTGTGTGCGGGCTGCATCAAGGCTGAGTGTCACTCTTTAACTTAGAGTGGCGTCTGCGGGCTGAATCGAGGCTGAGTGCAGTGTCCTTCTTTAACGGAGAGTGGCGTGTACGGGCTGAGTCGAGGCTGAGTGTCCCTCTTTAACGGACAGTGGTGTGTGCGGGCTAAAACGAGGCTGTGTGTCGCTCTTTCACGGAGAATGGCTTGTGCGGGCTCAATCGAGGCTGTGTGTCGCTCTTTAACGGAGAGTTGTGTGTGTGGGTTGAATCGAGGCTGTGTGTCGCTCTTTAACGGGGAGTGGCGTGCGTGGGTTGAATCGAGGCTGAGTGTCGCTCCTTAATGGAGAGTGGCGTATGCGGGCTGAATCGAGGCTGAGTGTCACTCTTTAACGGAGAGTGGCGTCTGCGGGCTGAATCGAGGCTGAGTGCAGTGTCCCTCTTTAACGGAGAGTGGCGAGTGCGGGCTGAGTCGAGGCTGAGTGTCCCTCTTTAACGGACAGTGGTGTGTGCGGGCTAAAACGAGGCTGTGTGTCGCTCTTTAACGGAGAATGGCATGTGCAGGCTGAATCGAGGCTGAGTGTCGCTGTTTAACGGGGAGTGACGTGTGCAGGCTGAATCGAGGCTGTGTGTCGCTCTTTAACGGGGAGTGGCGTGTGCGGGTTGAATCGAGGCTGTGTGTCACTCTTTAACGGAGAGCGGCGTGTGCGGGTTGAATCGAGGCTGTGTGTCGCTCTTTAACGGGGAGTGGCGTGTGCGGGCTGAATCGAGGCTGTGTGTCGCTCTTTAACGGGGAGTGGCGTGTGCGGGTTGAATCGAGGCTGTGTGTCGCTCTTTAACGGAGAATGGCGTGTGCGGGCTGAATCGAGGCTGAGTGTCGCTTTTTAACGGAGAGTGGCGTGTGCGGGCTGAATCAAGGCTGAGTGTCACTCTTTAACGGAGTGTTTTGTGTGCGGACTGAATCGCGGCTGAGTGTCACTCTGTAACGAGGAGTGTGTGCGGGCTAAATCGAGGCTGAGTGTCGCTCTTTAACGGAGAGTGGTGTGTGCGGGCTGAATCGAAGCTGTGTGTCGCTCTTTAACGGAGAGTTGTGTGTGCGGGCTAAATCGAGGCTGAGTGTCACTCTTTAACGGAGAGCAGCGTGTGCAGGTTGAATCGATGCTGATTGCAGTGTCGCTCTTTAACGGAGAGTAGTGTGTGCGGGCTGAATCGAGGCTGAGTGTCGCTCCTTAATGGAGAGTGGCGTCTGCGGGTTGAATCGAGGCTGAGTGCAGTGTCGCTCTTTAACGGCGAGTGGTGTTTGCGGGCTGAATCGAGGCTGTGTGTCGCTCTTTAACGGAGAGTTGTGTGTGCGGGCTGCATCAAGGCTGAGTGTCACTCTTTAACTTAGAGTGGCGTCTGCGGGCTGAATCGAGGCTGAGTGCAGTGTCCTTCTTTAACGGAGAGTGGCGTGTACGGGCTGAGTCGAGGCTGAGTGTCCCTCTTTAACGGACAGTGGTGTGTGCGGGCTAAAACGAGGCTGTGTGTCGCTCTTTCACGGAGAATGGCTTGTGCGGGCTCAATCGAGGCTGTGTGTCGCTCTTTAACGGAGAGTTGTGTGTGTGGGTTGAATCGAGGCTGTGTGTCGCTCTTTAACGGGGAGTGGCGTGCGTGGGTTGAATCGAGGCTGAGTGTCGCTCCTTAATGGAGAGTGGCGTCTGCGGGCTGAATCGAGGCTGAGTGTCACTCTTTAACGGAGAGTGGCGTCTGCGGGCTGAATCGAGGCTGAGTGCAGTGTCCCTCTTTAACGGAGAGTGGCGAGTGCGGGCTGAGTCGAGGCTGAGTGTCCCTCTTTAACGGACAGTGGTGTGTGCGGGCTAAAACGAGGCTGTGTGTCGCTCTTTAACGGAGAATGGCATGTGCAGGCTGAATCGAGGCTGAGTGTCGCTCTTTAACGGAGAGTTGTGTGTGCGGGCTGAATCAAGGCTGAGTGTCACCCTTTAACGGAGAGTGTGTGCGTGCTAAATCGAGGCTGAGTGTCACTCTTTAACGGACAGTGGTGTGTGCGGGCCAAAACAAGGCTGAGTGTCACTCTTTACAGGAGAGTGGTGTGTGCGGGCTGAGTCGAGGCTGAGTGTCGCTCTTTAACGGGGAGCGGCGTGTGCGGGTTGAATCGAGGCTGAGTGTGGCTCTTTAACGGAGAGCGTGCTGTGCTGGCTGAATCGAGGCTGAGTGTCGCTCTTTAACGGAGAGTGTGTGCAGGCTAAATCGAGGCTGAGTGTCACTCTTTAACTGAGTGTGGTGTGCGCAGGCTGAGTCGAGGCTGAGTGTCGCTGTTTAACGGGGAGTGGCGTGTGCAGGCTGAATCGAGGCTGAGTGTCGCTCCTTAATGCAGAGTGGCGTATGCGGGCTGAATCGAGGCTGAGTGTCGCTCTTTAACGGAGAGTGGCGTCTGCGGGCTGAATCGAGGCTGAATGCAGTGTCCCTCTTTAACGGAGAGTGGCGTGTGCGGGCTGAGTCGAGGCTGAGTGTCGCTCTTTAACGGAGAGTGGCGTCTGCGGGCTGAATCGAGGCTGAGTGTCCCCTTTAACGGACAGTTGTGTGTGCGGGCTAAAACGAGGCTGTGTGTCACTCTTTAACGGAGAGTAGTGCGTGCGGGCTGAATCGAGGCTGTGTGTCGCTCTTTAACGGAGAGTTATGTGTGCGGGCTAAATCCAGGCTGAGTGTCACTCTTTAACGGAGAGCGGCGTGTGCGGGTTGAATCGAGGCTGAGTGCAGTGACGCTCTTTAACGGAGAGTGGTGTGTGCGGGCTGAATCGAGGCTGAGTGTCACTCTTTAACGGAGAGTGGCGTCTGCGGGCTGAATTGAGGCTGAGCGCAGTGTCACTCTTTAACAGAGGGTGGCGTGTGCGAGCTGAATCGAGGCTGAGTGTCACCCTTTAACGGAGAGTGTGTGCGTGCTAAATCGAGGCTGAGTGTCACTCTTTAACGGAGTGTTGTGTGTGCGGTCTGAATCGAGGCTGTGTGTCGCTCTTTAATGGAGAGTGGCGTATGCGGGCTCAATCGAGGCTGAGTGTCACTCTTTAACGGAGAGTGGCGAGTGCGGGCTGAGTCGAGGCTGAGTGTCCCTCTTTAACGGACAGTGGTGTGTGCGGGCTAAAACGAGGCTGTGTGTCGCTCTTTAACGGAGAATGGCGTGTGCGGGCTGAATCGAGGCTGAGTGTCGCTCTTTAACGGAGAGTTGTGTGTGCGGGGTGAATCAAGGCTGAGTGTCACCCTTTAACGGAGAGTGTGTGCGTGCTAAATCGAGGCTGAGTGTCACTCTTTAACGGACAGTGGTGTGTGCGGGCCAAAACAAGGCTGAGTGTCACTCTTTACAGGAGAGTGGTGCGTGCGGGCTGAGTCGAGGCTGAGTGTCGCTCTTTAACGGGGAGCGGCGTGTGCGGGTTGAATCAAGGCTGAGTGTGGCTCTTTAACGGAGAGCGTGCTGTGCTGGCTGAATCGAGGCTGAGTGTCGCTCTTTAACGGAGAGTGTGTGCAGGCTAAATCGAGGCTGAGTGTCACTCTTTAACTGAGTGTGGTGTGCGCAGGCTGAGTCGAGGCTGAGTGTCGCTGTTTAACGGGGAGTGGCGTGTGCAGGCTGAATCGAGGCTGAGTGTCGCTCCTTAATGGAGAGTGGCGTATGCGGGCTGAATCGAGGCTGAGTGTCACTCTTTAACGGAGAGTGGCGTCTGCGGTCTGAATCGAGGCTGAGTACAGTGTCCCTCTTTAACGGAGAGTTTGTGCGGGCTGAGTCGAGGCTGAGTGTCCCTCTTTAACAGACAGTGGTGTGTGCGGGCTAAATCAAGGCTGAGTGTCACTCTTTAAATGAGAGTGGTGTGTGCGGGTTGAGTCGAGGCTGAGTGTCGCTCTTTAACGGGAGCGGCGTGTGCGGGTTGAATCGAGGCTGAGTGTCGCTCTTTAACGGAGAGCGTGCTGTGCTGGCTGAATCGAGGCTGAGTGTCGCTCTTTAACGGAGAGTGTGTGCAGGCTAAATCGAGGCTGAGTGTCACTCTTTAACGGAGTGTGGTGTGCGCAGGCTGAGTCGAGGCTGAGTGTCGCTGTTTAACGGGGAGTGGCGTGTGCAGGCTGAATCGAGGCTGAGTGTCGCTCCTTAATGGAGAGTGGCGTATGCGGGCTGAATCGAGGCTGTGTGTTGCTCTTTAACGGAGAGTTGTGTGTGCGGGCTTAATCGAGGCTGAGTGTCACTCTTTAACGGAGAGCGGCGTATGCGGGTTGAATCGATGCTGAGTGCAGTGTCGCTCTTTAACGGAGAGTAGTGTCTGCGGGCTGAATCGAGGCTGAGTGTGGCTCCTTAATGGAGAGTGGCGTCTGCGGGCTGAATCGAGGCTGAGTGTCGCTCTTTAACGGAGAGTGGTGTGTGCGGGCTGAATCGAGGCTGAGTGTCGCTCTTTAACGGAGAGTGGTGTGTGCGTCTGAATCGAGGCTTAGTGTCGCTCTTTAACGGAGAGTGTGTGCGGGCTGAATCGAGGCTGAGTGTCGCTCTTTAACGGAGAGTGGCATATGCGGGCTGAATCGAGGCTGAGTGTCACTCTTTAACGGAGAGTGGCGTCTGCGGGCTGAATCGAGGCTGAGTGCGGTGTCCCTCTTTAACGGAGAGTGTGTGCGGGCTGAGTCGAGGCTGAGTGTCCCTCTTTAACGGACAGTTGTGTGTGCGGGCTAAAACGAGGCTGAGTGTCACTCTTTAAAGGAGACTGGCGTGTGCGGGTTGAATCGAGGCTGTGTGTCGCTCTTTAACGGAGAATGGTGTGTGCGGGCTGAATCGAGGCTGAGTGACGCTCTTTAACGTAGAATGGCGTGTGCGGGCTGAACCAAAGCTGAGTGTCACTCTTTAACGGAGTGTTTTGTGTGCGGACTGAATCGAGGCTGAGTGTCACTCTGTAACGAGGAGTGTGTGCGGGCTAAATCGAGGCTGAGTGTCGCTCTTTAACGGAGAGTGGTGTGTGCGGGCTGAATCGAGGCTGTGTGTTGCTCTTTAACGGAGAGTTGTGTGTGCGGGCTAAATCGAGGCTGAGTGTCACTCTTTAACGGAGAGCATCGTGTGCGGGTTGAATCGATGCTGAGTGCAGTGTCGCTCTTTAACCGAGAGTGGCGTGTGCGGGATGAATCGTGGTTGAGTGTCGTTCTTTAACGGAAAGTGGCGTGTGTGGGCCGAATCGAGGCTGAGTGTCGCTCTTTAACGGAGAGTGGCATATGCGGGCTGAATCGAGGCTGAGTGTCACTCTTTAACGGAGAGTGGCGTCTGCGGGCTGAATCGAGGCTGAGTGCAGTGTCCCTCTTTAACAGAGAGTGTGTGCGGGCTGAGTCGAGGCTGAGAGTCCCTCTTTAACGGACAGTGGTGTGTGCGGGCTAAAACGAGGCTGAGTGTCACTCTTTAAATGAGAGTGGTGTGTGCGGGCTGAGTCGAGGCTGAGTGTCGCTCTTTAACGGAGAGCGTGCTGTGCTGGTGGAATCGAGGCTGAGTGTCGCTCTTTAACGGAGAGTGTGTGCAGGCTAAATCGAGGCTGAGTGTCACTCTTTAACGGAGTGTGGTGTGCGCAGGCTGAGTCGAGGCTGAGTGTCGCTGTTTAACGGGGAGTGGCGTGTGCAGGCTGAATCGAGGCTGAGTGTCGCTCCTTAATGGAAAGTGGCGTATGCGGGCTGAATCGAGGCTGAGTGTCACTCTTTAACGGAGAGTGGCGTCTGCGGGCTGAATCGAGGCTCAGTGTCACCCTTTAACGGAGAGTGTGTGCGTGCTAAATCGAGGCTGAGTGTCACTCTTTAACGGACAGTGGTTTGTGCGGGCCAAAACGAGGCTGAGTGTCACTCTTTAAAGGAGAGTGTTGTGTGCGGGCTGAGTCGAGGCTGAGTGTCGCTCTTTAACGGAGAGTTGTGTGTGCGGGCTTAATCGAGGCTGAGTGTCACTCTTTAACGGAGAGCGGCGTATGCGGGTTGAATCGATGCTGAGTGCAGTGTCGCTCTTTAACGGAGAGTAGTGTCTGCGGGCTGAATCGAGGCTGAGTGTGGCTCCTTAATGGAGAGTGGCGTCTGCGGGCTGAATCGAGGCTGAGTGTCGCTCTTTAACGGAGAGTGGTGTGTGCGGGCTAAATCGAGGCTGAGTGTCACTCTTTAACGGAGAGCGGCGTGTGCGGGTTGAATCGAGGCTGTGTGTCGCTCTTTAACGGGGAGTGGCGTGTGCTGGCTGAATTGAGGCTGTGTGTCGCTCTTTAACGGGGAGTGGCGTGTGCAGGCTGAATCGAGGCTGAGTGTCGCTCCTTAATGGACAGTGGTGTGTGCGGGCTAAAACGATGCTGAGTGTCACTCTTTAAAGGAGACTGGCGTGTGCGGGTTGAATCGAGGCTGTGTGTCGCTCTTTAACGGAGAATGGCGTCTGCGGGCTGAATCGAGGCTGAGTGTCGCTCTTTAACGGAGAGTGGTGTGTGCGGGCTGAATCGAGGCTGAGTGTCGCTCTTTAACGGAGAGTGGTGTGTGCGGGCTGAATCGAGGCTGTGTGTTGCTCTTTAACGGAGAGTTGTGTGTGCGGGCTTAATCGAGGCTGAGTGTCACTCTTTAACGGAGAGCGGCGTATGCGGGTTGAATCGATGCTGAGTGCAGTGTCGCTCTTTAACGGAGAGTAGTGTCTACGGGCTGAATCGAGGCTGAGTGTGGCTCCTTAATGGAGAGTGGCGTCTGCGGGCTGAATCGAGGCTGAGTGTCGCTCTTTAACGGAGAGTGGTGTGTGCGGGCTAAATCGAGGCTGAGTGTCACTCTTTAACGGAGAGCGGCGTGTGCGGGTTGAATCGAGGCTGTGTGTCGCTCTTTAACGGGGAGTGGCGTGTGCTGGCTGAATTGAGGCTGTGTGTCGCTCTTTAAAGGGGAGTGGCGTGTGCGGGTTGAATCGAGGCTGTGTGTCGCTCTTTAACGGAGAATGGCGTGTGCGGGCTGAATCGAGGCTGAGTGTCGCTTTTTAACGGAGAGTGGCGTGTGCGGGCTGAATCAAGGCTGAGTGTCACTCTTTAACGGAGTGTTTTGTGTGCGGACTGAATCGCGGCTGAGTGTCACTCTGTAACGAGGAGTGTGTGCGGGCTAAATCGAGGCTGAGTGTCGCTCTTTAACGGAGAGTGGTGTGTGCCGGCTGAATCGAAGCTGTGTGTCGCTCTTTAACGGAGAGTTGTGTGTGCGGGCTAAATCGAGGCTGAGTGTCACTCTTTAACGGAGAGCAGCGTGTGCGGGTTGAATCGATGCTGATTGCAGTGTCGCTCTTTAACGGAGAGTAGTGTGTGCGGGCTGAATCGAGGCTGAGTGTCGCTCCTTAATGGAGAGTGGCGTCTGCGGGCTGAATCGAGGCTGAGTACAGTGTCCCTCTTTAACGGAGAGTTTGTGCGGGCTGAGTCGAGGCTGAGTGTCCCTCTTTAACAGACAGTGGTGTGTGCGGGCCAAAACAAGGCTGAGTGTCACTCTTTAAAGGAGAGTGGTGTGTGCGGGCTGAGTCGAGGCTGATTGTCGCTCTTTAACGGGGAGTGGCGTGTGCGGTTTGAATCGAGGCTGAGTGTCGCTCTTTAACGGAGAGCGTGCTGTGCTGGCTGAATCGAGGCTGTGTGTCGCTCTTTAATGGGGAGTGGCGTGTGTGGGTTGAATCGAGGCTGAGTGTCGTTCCTTAATGGAGAGTGGCGTATGCGGGCTGAATCGAGGCTGAGTGTCACTCTTTAACGGAGAGTGGCGTCTGCGGGCTGAATCGAGGCTGAGTGCAGTGTCTTTCTTTAACGGAGAGTGGCGTGTGCGGGCTGAGTCGAGGCTGAGTGTCCCTTTTTAGCGGACAGTTGTGTGTGCGGGCTAAAACGAGGCTGTGTGTCGCTCTTTAACGGAGAATGGCGTGTGCGGGCTGAATCGAGGGTGAGTGTTGCTCTTGAACAGAGAGCTGTGTGTGCGGGCTGAATCAAGGCTGAGTGTCACCCTTTAACGGAGAGTGTGTGCAGGCTAAATCGAGGCTGAGTGTCGCTCTTTAATGGAGAGTGTGTGCAGGCTAAATCGAGGCTGAGTGTCACTCTTTAAAGGAGAGTGGTGTGTGCGGGCTGAGTCGAGGCTGAGTGTCGCTGTTTAACGGGGAGTGGCGTGTGCAGGCTGAATCGAGGCTGGGTGTCGCTCCTTAAAGGAGAGTGGCGTATGCGGGCTGAATCGAGGCTGAGTGTCACTCTTTAACGGAGAGTGGCGTCTGCGGGCTGAATCGAGGCTGAGTGTCCCTCTTTAACGGACAGTTGTGTGTGCGGGCTAAAACGAGGCTGTGTGTCACTCTTTAACGGAGAGTGGTGTGTGCGGGCTGAATCGAGGCTGTGTGTCGCTCTTTAACGGAGAGTTATGTGTGCGGGCTAAATCGAGGCTGAGTGTCACTCTTTAACGGAGAGCGGCGTGTGCAGGTTGAATCGAGGCTGAGTGCAGTGACGCTCTTTAATGGAGAGTGGTGTGTGCATGCTGAATCGAGGCTGAGTATCACTCTTTAACGGAGAGTGGCTTCTGAAGGCTGAATTGAGGCTGAGCGCAGTGTCACTTTTTAACAGAGAGTGGTGTGTGAGGACTGAATCGAGGCTGAGTGTCACTATGTAACGAGGAGTGTGTGCGGGCTAAATCGAGGCTGAGTGTCGCTCTTTAACGGAGAGTGGTGTGTGCGGGCTGAATCGAAGCTGTGTGTCGCTCTTTAACGGAGAGCTGTGTGTGCGGGCTAAATCGAGGCTGAGTGTCACTCTTTAACGGAGAGCGGTGTGTGCGGGTTGAATCGATGCTGAGTGCAGTGTCGCTCTTTAACCGAGAGTGGCGTGTGCGGGATGAATCGTGGTTGAGTGTCGTTCTTTAACGGAAAGTGGCGTGTGTGGGCCGAATCGAGGCTGAGTGTCGCTCTTTAACGGAGAGTGGCATATGCGGGCTGAATCGAGGCTGAGTGTCACTCTTTAACGGAGAGTGGCGTCTGCGGGCTGAATCGAGGCTGAGTGCAGTGTCCCTCTTTAACAGAGAGTGTGTGCGGGCTGAGTCGAGGCTGAGAGTCCCTCTTTAACGGACAGTGGTGTGTGCGGGCTAAAACGAGGCTGAGTGTCACTCTTTAAATGAGAGTGGTGTATGCGGGCTGAGTCGAGGCTGAGTGTCGCTCTTTAACGGGGAGCGGCGTGTGCGGGTTGAATGGAGACTGAGTGTCGCTCTTTAACGGAGAGCGTGCTGTGCTGGTGGAATCGAGGCTGAGTATCGCTCTTTAACGGAGAGTGTGTGCAGGCTAAATCGAGGCTGAGTGTCACTCTTTAACGGAGTGTGGTGTGCGCAGGCTGAGTCGAGGCTGAGTGTCGCTGTTTAACGGGGAGTGGCGTGTGCAGGCTGAATCGAGGCTGAGTGTCGCTCCTTAATGGAAAGTGGCGTATGCGGGCTGAATCGAGGCTGAGTGTCACTCTTTAACGGAGAGTGGCGTCTGCGGGCTGAATCGAGGCTCAGTGTCACCCTTTAACGGAGAGTGTGTGCGTGCTAAATCGAGGCTGAGTGTCACTCTTTAACGGACAGTGGTTTGTGCGGGCCAAAACGAGGCTGAGTGTCACTCTTTAAAGGAGAGTGTTGTGTGCGGGTTGAGTCGAGGCTGAGTGTCGCTCTTTAACAGAGAGTGTGTGCGGGCTGAATCGAGGCTGTGTGTCGCTCTTTAACGGAGAGTTGTGTGTGCGGGCTAAATCGAGGCTGAGTGTCACTCTTTAACGGAGAGCGGCGTGTGCGGGTTGAATCGAGGCTGTGTGTCGCTCTTTAACGGGGAGTGGCGTGTGCTGGCTGAATTGAGGCTGTGTGTCGCTCTTTAACGGGGAGTGGCGTGTGCGGGTTGAATCGAGGCTGTGTGTCGCTCTTTAACGGAGAATGGCGTGTGCGGGCTGAATCGAGGCTGAGTGTCGCTTTTTAACGGAGAGTGGCGTGTGCGGGCTGAATCAAGGCTGAGTGTCACTCTTTAACGGAGTGTTTTGTGTGCGGACTGAATCGCGGCTGAGTGTCACTCTGTAACGAGGAGTGTGTGCGGGCTAAATCGAGGCTGAGTGTCGCTCTTTAACGGAGAGTGGTGTGTGCGGGCTGAATCGAAGCTGTGTGTCGCTCTTTAACGGAGAGTTGTGTGTGCGGGCTAAATCGAGGCTGAGTGTCACTCTTTAACGGAGAGCAGCGTGTGCGGGTTGAATCGATGCTGATTGCAGTGTCGCTCTTTAACGGAGAGTAGTGTGTGCGGGCTGAATCGAGGCTGAGTGTCGCTCCTTAATGGAGAGTGGCGTCTGCGGGCTGAATCGAGGCTGAGTGTCGCTCTTTAACGGAGAGTGGTGTGTGCGGGCTGAATCGAGGCTGAGTGTCGCTCTTTAACGGAGAGTGGTGTGTGCGGGCTGAATCGAGGCTGAGTGTCGCTCCTTAATGGAGAGTGGCGTCTGCGGGCTGAATCGAGGCTGAGTGTCGCTCTTTAACGGAGAGTGGTGTGTTCGGGCTGAATCGAGGCTGAGTGTCGCTCTTTAACGGAGAGTGGTGTGTGCGGGCTGAATCAAGGCTTAGTGTAACTCTTTAACCGAGAGTGGCGTGTGCGGGCTGAATCGAGGTTGAGTGTCGTTCTTTAATGGAAAGTGGCGTGTGTGGGCCGAATCGAGGCTGAGTGTCGCTCTTTAACGGAGAGTGGCACATGCGGGCTTAATCGAAGCTGAGTGTCACTCTTTAACGGAGAGTGGCGTCTGCGGTCTGAATCGAGGCTGAGTACAGTGTCCCTCTTTAACGGAGAGTTTGTGCGGGCTGAGTCGAGGCTGAGTGTCCCTCTTTAACAGACAGTGGTGTGTGCGGGCCAAAACAAGGCTGAGTGTCACTCTTTAAAGGAGAGTGGTGTGTGCGGGCTGAGTCGCGGCTGAGTGTCGCTCTTTAACGGGGAGTGGCGTGTGCGGTTTGAATCGAGGCTGAGTGTCGCTCTATAATGGGGAGTGGCGTGTGTGGGTTGAATCGAGGCTGAGTGTCGTTCCTTAATGGAGAGTGGCGTATGCGGGCTGAATCGAGGCTGAGTGTCACTCTTTAATGGAGAGTGGCGTCTGCGGGCTGAATCGAGGCTGAGTGCAGTGTCTTTCTTTAACGGAGAGTGGCGTGTGCGGGCTGAGTCGAGGCTGAGTGTCCCTTTTTAGCGGACAGTTGTGTGTGCGGGCTAAAACGAGGCTGTGTGTCGCTCTTTAACGGAGAATGGCGTGTGCGGGCTGAATCGAGGCTGAGTGTCGCTCTTTAACGGAGAGTTGTGTGTGCGGGGTGAATCAAGGCTGAGTGTCACCCTTTAACGGAGAGTGTGTGCGTGCTAAATCGAGGCTGAGTGTCACTCTTTAACGGACAGTGGTGTGTGCGGGCCAAAACAAGGCTGAGTGTCACTCTTTACAGGAGAGTGGTGCGTGCGGGCTGAGTCGAGGCTGAGTGTCGCTCTTTAACGGGGAGCGGCGTGTGCGGGTTGAATCAAGGCTGAGTGTGGCTCTTTAACGGAGAGCGTGCTGTGCTGGCTGAATCGAGGCTGAGTGTCGCTCTTTAACGGAGAGTGTGTGCAGGCTAAATCGAGGCTGAGTGTCACTCTTTAACTGAGTGTGGTGTGCGCAGGCTGAGTCGAGGCTGAGTGTCGCTGTTTAACGGGGAGTGGCGTGTGCAGGCTGAATCGAGGCTGAGTGTCGCTCGTTAATGGAGAGTGGCGTATGCGGGCTGAATCGAGGCTGAGTGTCACTCTTTAACGGAGAGTGGCGTCTGCGGTCTGAATCGAGGCTGAGTACAGTGTCCCTCTTTAACGGAGAGTTTTTGCGGGCTGAGTCGAGGCTGAGTGTCCCTCTTTAACAGACAGTGGTGTGTGCGGGCTAAATCAAGGCTGAGTGTCACTCTTTAAATGAGAGTGGTGTGTGCGGGTTGAGTCGAGGCTGAGTGTCGCTCTTTAACGGGAGCGGCGTGTGCGGGTTGAATCGAGGCTGAGTGTGGCTCTTTAACGGAGAGCGTGCTGTGCTGGCTGAATCGAGGCTGAGTGTCGCTCTTTAACGGAGAGTGTGTGCAGGCTAAATCGAGGCTGAGTGTCACTCTTTAACGGAGTGTGGTGTGCGCAGGCTGAGTCGAGGCTGAGTGTCGCTGTTTAACTGGGAGTGGCGTGTGCAGGCTGAATCGAGGCTGAGTGTCGCTCCTTAATGGACAGTGGTGTGTGCGGGCTAAAACGATGCTGAGTGTCACTCTTTAAAGGAGACTGGCGTGTGCGGGTTGAATCGAGGCTGTGTGTCGCTCTTTAACGGAGAATGGTGTGTGCGGGCTGAATCGAGGCTGAGTGTCGCTCTTTAACGGAGAGTGGCGTGTGCGGGCTGAACCAAGGCTGAGTGTCACTCTTTAACGGAGTGTTTTGTGTGCGGACTGAATCGAGGCTGAGTGTCGCTCTTTAACGGAGAGTGGTGTGTGCGGGCTGAATCGAGGCTGTGTGTTGCTCTTTAACGGAGAGTTGTGTGTGCGGGCTTAATCGAGGCTGAGTGTCACTCTTTAACGGAGAGCGGCGTATGCGGGTTGAATCGATGCTGAGTGCAGTGTCGCTCTTTAACGGAGAGTAGTGTCTGCGGGCTGAATCGAGTCTGAGTGTGGCTCCTTAATGGAGAGTGGCGTCTGCGGGCTGAATCGAGGCTGAGTGTCGCTCTTTAACGGAGAGTGGTGTGTGCGGGCTGAATCGAGGCTGAGTGTCGCTCTTTAACGGAGAGTGGTGTGTGCGTCTGAATCGAGGCTTAGTGTCGCTCTTTAACGGAGAGTGTGTGCGGGCTGAATCGAGGCTGAGTGTCGCTCTTTAACGGAGAGTGGCATATGCGGGCTGAATCGAGGCTGAGTGTCACTCTTTAACGGAGAGTGGCGTCTGCGGGCTGAATCGAGGCTGAGTGCAGTGTCCCTCTTTAACGGAGAGTGTGTGCGGGCTGAGTCGAGGCTGAGTGTCCCTCTTTAACGGACAGTTGTGTGTGCGGGCTAAAACGAGGCTGAGTGTCACTCTTTAAAGGAGACTGGCGTGTGCGGGTTGAATCGAGGCTGTGTGTCGCTCTTTAACGGAGAATGGTGTGTGCGGGCTGAATCGAGGCTGAGTGACGCTCTTTAACGTAGAATGGCGTGTGCGGGCTGAACCAAAGCTGAGTGTCACTCTTTAACGGAGTGTTTTGTGTGCGGACTGAATCGAGGCTGAGTGTCACTCTGTAACGAGGAGTGTGTGCGGGCTAAATCGAGGCTGAGTGTCGCTCTTTAACGGAGAGTGGTGTGTGCGGGCTGAATCGAGGCTGTGTGTTGCTCTTTAACGGAGAGTTGTGTGTGCGGGCTAAATCGAGGCTGAGTGTCACTCTTTAACGGAGAGCGGCGTGTGCGGGTTGAATCGATGCTGAGTGCAGTGTCGCTCTTTAACCGAGAGTGGCGTGTGCGGGATGAATCGTGGTTGAGTGTCGTTCTTTAACGGAAAGTGGCGTGTGTGGGCCGAATCGAGGCTGAGTGTCGCTCTTTAACGGAGAGTGGCATATGCGGGCTGAATCGAGGCTGAGTGTCACTCTTTAACGGAGAGTGGCGTCTGCGGGCTGAATCGAGGCTGAGTGCAGTGTCCCTCTTTAACAGAGAGTGTGTGCGGGCTGAGTCGAGGCTGAGAGTCCCTCTTTAACGGACAGTGGTGTGTGCGGGCTAAAACGAGGCTGAGTGTCACTCTTTAAATGAGAGTGGTGTGTGCGGGCTGAGTCGAGGCTGAGTGTCGCTCTTTAACGGGGAGCGGCGTGTGCGGGTTGAATGGAGACTGAGTGTCGCTCTTTAACGGAGAGCGTGCTGTGCTGGTGGAATCGAGGCTGAGTGTCGCTCTTTAACGGAGAGTGTGTGCAGGCTAAATCGAGGCTGAGTGTCACTCTTTAACGGAGTGTGGTGTGCGCAGGCTGAGTCGAGGCTGAGTGTCGCTGTTTAACGGGGAGTGGCGTGTGCTGGCTGAATCGAGGCTGAGTGTCGCTCCTTAATGGAAAGTGGCGTATGCGGGCTGAATCGAGGCTGAGTGTCACTCTTTAACGGAGAGTGGCGTCTGCGGGCTGAATCGAGGCTCAGTGTCACCCTTTAACGGAGAGTGTGTGCGTGCTAAATCGAGGCTGAGTGTCACTCTTTAACGGACAGTGGTTTGTGCGGGCCAAAACGAGGCTGAGTGTCACTCTTTAAAGGAGAGTGTTGTGTGCGGGCTGAGTCGAGGCTGAGTGTCGCTCTTTAACGGAGAGTGTGTGCGGGCTGAATCGAGGCTGTGTGTCGCTCTTTAACGGAGAGTTGTGTGTGCGGGCTAAATCGAGGCTGAGTGTCACTCTTTAACGGAGAGCGGCGTGTGCGGGTTGAATCGAGGCTGTGTGTCGCTCTTTAACGGAGAGTGGCGTGTGCTGGCTGAATTGAGGCTGTGTGTCGCTCTTTAACGGGGAGTGGCGTGTGCGGGTTGAATCGAGGCTGTGTGTCGCTCTTTAACGGAGAATGGCGTGTGCGGGCTGAATCGAGGCTGAGTGTCGCTTTTTAACGGAGAGTGGCGTGTGCGGGCTGAATCAAGGCTGAGTGTCACTCTTTAACGGAGTGTTTTGTGTGCGGACTGAATCGCGGCTGAGTGTCACTCTGTAACGAGGAGTGTGTGCGGGCTAAATCGAGGCTGAGTGTCGCTCTTTAACGGAGAGTGGTGTGTGCGGGCTGAATCGAAGCTGTGTGTCGCTCTTTAACGGAGAGTTGTGTGTGCGGGCTAAATCGAGGCTGAGTGTCACTCTTTAACGGAGAGCAGCGTGTGCGGGTTGAATCGATGCTGATTGCAGTGTCGCTCTTTAACGGAGAGTAGTGTGTGCGGGCTGAATCGAGGCTGAGTGTCGCTCCTTAATGGAGAGTGGCGTCTGCGGGCTGAATCGAGGCTGAGTACAGTGTCCCTCTTTAACGGAGAGTTTGTGCGGGCTGAGTCGAGGCTGAGTGTCCCTCTTTAACAGACAGTGGTGTGTGCGGGGCCAAAAACAAGGCTGAGTGTCACTCTTTAAAGGAGAGTGGTGTGTGCGGGCTGAGTCGAGGCTGATTGTCGCTCTTTAACGGGGAGTGGCGTGTGCGGTTTGAATCGAGGCTGAGTGTCGCTCTTTAACGGAGAGCGTGCTGTGCTGGCTGAATCGAGGCTGTGTGTCGCTCTTTAATGGGGAGTGGCGTGTGTGGGTTGAATCGAGGCTGAGTGTCGTTCCTTAATGGAGAGTGGCGTATGCGGGCTGAATCGTGGCTGAGTGTCACTCTTTAACGGAGAGTGGCGTCTGCTGGCTGAATCGAGGCTGAGTGCAGTGTCCTTTCTTTAACGGAGAGTGGCGTGTGCGGGCTGAGTCGAGGCTGAGTGTCCCTTTTTTAGCGGACAGTTGTGTGTGCAGGCTAAAACGAGGCTGTGTGTCGCTCTTTAACGGAGAATGGCGTGTGCGTGCTGAATCGAGGGTGAGTGTCGCTCTTTAACAGAGAGCTGTGTGTGCGGGCTGAATCAAGGCTGAGTGTCACCCTTTAACGGAGAGTGTGTGCAGGCTAAATCGAGGCTGAGTGTCGCTCTTTAACGGAGAGTGTGTGCAGGCTAAATCGAGGCTGAGTGTCACTCTTTAAAGGAGAGTGGTGTGTGCGGGCTGAGTCGAGGCTGAGTGTCGCTGTTTAACGGGGAGTGGCGTGTGCAGGCTGAATCGAGGCTGGGTGTCGCTCCTTAAAGGAGAGTGGCGTATGCGGGCTGAATCGAGGCTGAGTGTCACTCTTTAACGGAGAGTGGCGTCTGCGGGCTGAATCGAGGCTGAGTGTCCCCTCTTTAACGGACAGTTGTGTGTGCGGGCTAAAACGAGGGCTGTGTGTCACTCTTTAACGGAGAGTGGTGTGTGCGGGCTGAATCGAGGCTGTGTGTCGCTCTTTAACGGAGAGTTATGTGTGCGGGCTAAATCGAGGCTGAGTGTCACTCTTTAACGGAGAGCGGCGTGTGCAGGTTGAATCGAGGCTGAGTGCAGTGACGCTCTTTAATGGAGAGTGGTGTGTGCGGGCTGAATCGAGGCTGAGTATCACTCTTTAACGGAGAGTGGCTTCTGAAGGCTGAATTGAGGCTGAGCGCAGTGTCACTTTTTAACAGAGAGTGGTGTGTGAGGACTGAATCGAGGCTGAGTGTCACTATGTAACGAGGAGTGTGTGCGGGCTAAATCGAGGCTGAGTGTCGCTCTTTAACGGAGAGTGGTGTGTGCGGGCTGAATCGAAGCTGTGTGTCGCTCTTTAACGGAGAGCTCTGTGTGCGGGCTAAATCGAGGCTGAGTGTCACTCTTTAACGGAGAGCGGCGTGTGCGGGTTGAATCGATGCTGAGTGCAGTGTCGCTCTTTAACCGAGAGTGGGCGTGTGCGGGATGAATCGTGGTTGAGTGTCGTTCTTTAACGGAAAGTGGCGTGTGTGGGCCGAATCGAGGCTGAGTGTCGCTCTTTAACGGAGAGTGGTGTGTGCGGGCTGAATCGAAGCTGTGTGTCGCTCTTTAACGGAGAGCTGTGTGTGCGGGCTAAATCGAGGCTGAGTGTCACTCTTTAACGGAGAGCGGCGTGTGCGGGTTGAATCGATGCTGAGTGCAGTGTCGCTCTTTAACCGAGAGTGGCGTGTGCGGGATGAATCGTGGTTGAGTGTCGTTCTTTAACGGAAAGTGGCGTGTGTGGGCCAGCCCCCCCCCCTCAAAGGTCGAATCGAGGCTGAGTGTCGCTCTTTAACGGAGAGTGGCGTCTGCGGGCTGAATCGAGGCTGAGTGCAGTGTCCCTCTTTAACAGAGAGTGTGTGCGGGCTGAGTCGAGGCTGAGAGTCCCTCTTTAACGGACAGTGGTGTGTGCGGGGCTAAAACGAGGCTGAGTGTCACTCTTTAAATGAGAGTGGTGTGTGCGGGCTGAGTCGAGGGCTGAGTGTCGCTCTTTAACGGGGAGCGGCGCGTGTGCGGGTTGAATGGAGACTGAGTGTCGCTCTTTAACGGAGAGCGTGCTGTGCTGGTGGAATCGAGGCTGAGTGTCGCTCTTTAACGGACAGTGTGTGCAGGCTAAATCGAGGCTGAGTGTCACTCTTTAACGGAGTGTGGTGTGCGCAGGCTGAGTCGAGGCTGAGTGTCGCTGTTTAACGGGGAGTGGCGTGTGCAGGCTGAATCGAGGCTGAGTGTCGCTCCTTAATGGAAAGTGGCGTATGCGGGCTGAATCGAGGCTGAGTGTCACTCTTTAACGGAGAGTGGCGTCTGCGGGCTGAATCGAGGCTCAGTGTCACCCTTTAACGGCTTTAACGGAGAGTGTGTGCGTGCTAAATCGAGGCTGAGTGTCACTCTTTAACGGACAGTGGTTTGTGCGGGCCAAAACGAGGCTGAGTGTCACTCTTTAAAGGAGAGTGTTGTGTGCGGGCTGAGTCGAGGCTGAGTGTCGCTCTTTAACGGAGAGTGTGTGCGGGCTGAATCGAGGCTGTGTGTCGCTCTTTAACGGAGAGTTGTGTGTGCGGGCTAAATCGAGGCTGAGTGTCACTCTTTAACGGAGAGCGGCGTGTGCGGGTTGAATCGAGGCTGTGTGTCGCTCTTTAACGGGGAGTGGCGTGTGCTGGCTGAATTGAGGCTGTGTGTCGCTCTTTAACGGGGAGTGGCGTGTGCGGGTTGAATCGAGGCTGTGTGTCGCTCTTTAACGGAGAATGGCGTGTGCGGGCTGAATCGAGGCTGAGTGTCGCTTTTTAACGGAGAGTGGCGTGTGCGGGCTGAATCAAGGCTGAGTGTCACTCTTTAACGGAGTGTTTTGTGTGCGGACTGAATCGCGGCTGAGTGTCACTCTGTAACGAGGAGTGTGTGCGGGCTAAATCGAGGCTGAGTGTCGCTCTTTAACGGAGAGTGGTGTGTGCGGGCTGAATCGAAGCTGTGTGTCGCTCTTTAACGGAGAGTTGTGTGTGCGGGCTAAATCGAGGCTGAGTGTCACTCTTTAACGGAGAGCAGCGTGTGCGGGTTGAATCGATGCTGATTGCAGTGTCGCTCTTTAACGGAGAGTAGTGTGTGCGGGCTGAATCGAGGCTGAGTGTCGCTCCTTAATGGAGAGTGGCGTCTGCGGGCTGAATCGAGGCTGAGTGTCGCTCTTTAACGGAGAGTGGCGTGTGCGGGCTGAATCGAGGCTGAGTGTCGCTCTTTAACGGTGAGTGGTGTGTGCGGGCTGAATCGAGGCTGAGTGTCGCTCCTTAATGGAGAGTGGCGTCTGCGGGCTGAATCGAGGCTGAGTGTCGCTCTTTAACGGAGAGTGGTGTGTTCGGGCTGAATCGAGGCTGAGTGTCGCTCTTTAATGGAGAGTGGTGTGTGCTGGCTGAATCAAGGCTTAGTGTAACTCTTTAACCGAGAGTGGCGTGTGCGGGCTGAATCGAGGTTGAGTGTCGTTCTTTAATGGAAAGTGGCGTGTGTGGGCCGAATCGAGGCTGAGTGTTGCTCTTTAACGGAGAGTGGCACATGCGGGCTTAATCGAAGCTGAGTGTCACTCTTTAACGGAGAGTGGCGTCTGCGGTCTGAATCGAGGCTGAGTACTGTGTCCCTCTTTAACGGAGAGTTTGTGCGGGCTGAGTCGAGGCTGAGTGTCCCTCTTTAACAGACAGTGGTGTGTGCGGGCCAAAACAAGGCTGAGTGTCACTCTTTAAAGGAGAGTGGTGTGTGCGGGCTGAGTCGAGCTGAGTCGAGGCTGAGTGTCGCTCTTTAACGGGGAGTGGCGTGTGCGGTTTGAATCGAGGCTGAGTGTCGCTCTTTAACGGAGAGCGTGCTGTGCTGGCTGAATCGAGGCTGTGTGTCGCTCTTTAATGGGGAGTGGCGTGTGTGGGTTGAATCGAGGCTGAGTGTCGTTCCTTAATGGAGAGTGGCGTATGCGGGCTGAATCGAGGCTGAGTGTCACTCTTTAACGGAGAGTGGCGTCTGCGGGCTGAATCGAGGCTGAGTGCAGTGTCTTTCTTTAACGGAGAGTGGCGTGTGCGGGCTGAGTCGAGGCTGAGTGTCCCTTTTTAGCGGACAGTTGTGTGTGCGGGCTAAAACGAGGCTGTGTGTCGCTCTTTAACGGAGAATGGCGTCTGCGGTCTGAATCGAGGCTGAGTACAGTGTCCCTCTTTAACGGAGAGTTTGTGCGGGCTGAGTCGAGGCTGAGTGTCCCTCTTTAACAGACAGTGGTGTGTGCGGGCCAAAACAAGGCTGAGTGTCACTCTTTAAAGGAGAGTGGTGTGTGCGGGCTGAGTCGAGGCTGATTGTCGCTCTTTAACGGGGAGTGGCGTGTGCGGTTTGAATCGAGGCTGAGTGTCGCTCTTTAACGGAGAGCGTGCTGTGCTGGCTGAATCGAGGCTGTGTGTCGCTCTTTAATGGGGAGTGGCGTGTGTGGGTTGAATCGAGGCTGAGTGTCGTTCCTTAATGGAGAGTGGCGTATGCGGGCTGAATCGTGGCTGAGTGTCACTCTTTAACGGAGAGTGGCGTCTGCTGGCTGAATCGAGGCTGAGTGCAGTGTCTTTCTTTAACGGAGAGTGGCGTGTGCGGGCTGAGTCGAGGCTGAGTGTCCCTTTTTAGCGGACAGTTGTGTGTGCAGGCTAAAACGAGGCTGTGTGTCGCTCTTTAACGGAGAATGGCGTGTGCGTGCTGAATCGAGGGTGAGTGTCGCTCTTTAACAGAGAGCTGTGTGTGCGGGCTGAATCAAGGCTGAGTGTCACCCTTTAACGGAGAGTGTGTGCAGGCTAAATCGAGGCTGAGTGTCGCTCTTTAACGGAGAGTGTGTGCAGGCTAAATCGAGGCTGAGTGTCACTCTTTAAAGGAGAGTGGTGTGTGCGGGCTGAGTCGAGGCTGAGTGTCGCTGTTTAACGGGGAGTGGCGTGTGCAGGCTGAATCGAGGCTGGGTGTCGCTCCTTAAAGGAGAGTGGCGTATGCGGGCTGAATCGAGGCTGAGTGTCACTCTTTAACGGAGAGTGGCGTCTGCGGGCTGAATCGAGGCTGAGTGTCCCTCTTTAACGGACAGTTGTGTGTGCGGGCTAAAACGAGGCTGTGTGTCACTCTTTAACGGAGAGTGGTGTGTGCGGGCTGAATCGAGGCTGTGTGTCGCTCTTTAACGGAGAGTTATGTGTGCGGGCTAAATCGAGGCTGAGTGTCACTCTTTAACGGAGAGCGGCGTGTGCAGGTTGAATCGAGGCTGAGTGCAGTGACGCTCTTTAATGGAGAGTGGTGTGTGCGGGCTGAATCGAGGCTGAGTATCACTCTTTAACGGAGAGTGGCTTCTGAAGGCTGAATTGAGGCTGAGCGCAGTGTCACTTTTTAACAGAGAGTGGTGTGTGAGGACTGAATCGAGGCTGAGTGTCACTATGTAACGAGGAGTGTGTGCGGGCTAAATCGAGGCTGAGTGTCGCTCTTTAACGGAGAGTGGTGTGTGCGGGCTGAATCGAAGCTGTGTGTCGCTCTTTAACGGAGAGCTCTGTGTGCGGGCTAAATCGAGGCTGAGTGTCACTCTTTAACGGAGAGCGGCGTGTGCGGGTTGAATCGATGCTGAGTGCAGTGTCGCTCTTTAACCGAGAGTGGCGTGTGCGGGATGAATCGTGGTTGAGTGTCGTTCTTTAACGGAAAGTGGCGTGTGTGGGCCGAATCGAGGCTGAGTGTCGCTCTTTAACGGAGAGTGGTGTGTGCGGGCTGAATCGAAGCTGTGTGTCGCTCTTTAACGGAGAGCTGTGTGTGCGGGCTAAATCGAGGCTGAGTGTCACTCTTTAACGGAGAGCGGCGTGTGCGGGTTGAATCGATGCTGAGTGCAGTGTCGCTCTTTAACCGAGAGTGGCGTGTGCGGGATGAATCGTGGTTGAGTGTCGTTCTTTAACGGAAAGTGGCGTGTGTGGGCCGAATCGAGGCTGAGTGTCGCTCTTTAACGGAGAGTGGCGTCTGCGGGCTGAATCGAGGCTGAGTGCAGTGTCCCTCTTTAACAGAGAGTGTGTGCGGGCTGAGTCGAGGCTGAGAGTCCCTCTTTAACGGACAGTGGTGTGTGCGGGCTAAAACGAGGCTGAGTGTCACTCTTTAAATGAGAGTGGTGTGTGCGGGCTGAGTCGAGGCTGAGTGTCGCTCTTTAACGGGGAGCGGCGTGTGCGGGTTGAATGGAGACTGAGTGTCGCTCTTTAACGGAGAGCGTGCTGTGCTGGTGGAATCGAGGCTGAGTGTCGCTCTTTAACGGACAGTGTGTGCAGGCTAAATCGAGGCTGAGTGTCACTCTTTAACGGAGTGTGGTGTGCGCAGGCTGAGTCGAGGCTGAGTGTCGCTGTTTAACGGGGAGTGGCGTGTGCAGGCTGAATCGAGGCTGAGTGTCGCTCCTTAATGGAAAGTGGCGTATGCGGGCTGAATCGAGGCTGAGTGTCACTCTTTAACGGAGAGTGGCGTCTGCGGGCTGAATCGAGGCTCAGTGTCACCCTTTAACGGAGAGTGTGTGCGTGCTAAATCGAGGCTGAGTGTCACTCTTTAACGGACAGTGGTTTGTGCGGGCCAAAACGAGGCTGAGTGTCACTCTTTAAAGGAGAGTGTTGTGTGCGGGCTGAGTCGAGGCTGAGTGTCGCTCTTTAACGGAGAGTGTGTGCGGGCTGAATCGAGGCTGTGTGTCGCTCTTTAACGGAGAGTTGTGTGTGCGGGCTAAATCGAGGCTGAGTGTCACTCTTTAACGGAGAGCGGCGTGTGCGGGTTGAATCGAGGCTGTGTGTCGCTCTTAACGGGGAGTGGCGTGTGCTGGCTGAATTGAGGCTGTGTGTCGCTCTTTAACGGGGAGTGGCGTGTGCGGGTTGAATCGAGGCTGTGTGTCGCTCTTTAACGGAGAATGGCGTGTGCGGGCTGAATCGAGGCTGAGTGTCGCTTTTTAACGGAGAGTGGCGTGTGCGGGCTGAATCAAGGCTGAGTGTCACTCTTTAACGGAGTGTTTTGTGTGCGGACTGAATCGCGGCTGAGTGTCACTCTGTAACGAGGAGTGTGTGCGGGCTAAATCGAGGCTGAGTGTCGCTCTTTAACGGAGAGTGGTGTGTGCGGGCTGAATCGAAGCTGTGTGTCGCTCTTTAACGGAGAGTTGTGTGTGCGGGCTAAATCGAGGCTGAGTGTCACTCTTTAACGGAGAGCAGCGTGTGCGGGTTGAATCGATGCTGATTGCAGTGTCGCTCTTTAACGGAGAGTAGTGTGTGCGGGCTGAATCGAGGCTGAGTGTCGCTCCTTAATGGAGAGTGGCGTCTGCGGGCTGAATCGAGGCTGAGTGTCGCTCTTTAACGGAGAGTGGCGTGTGCGGGCTGAATCGAGGCTGAGTGTCGCTCTTTAACGGTGAGTGGTGTGTGCGGGCTGAATCGAGGCTGAGTGTCGCTCCTTAATGGAGAGTGGCGTCTGCGGGCTGAATCGAGGCTGAGTGTCGCTCTTTAACGGAGAGTGGTGTGTTCGGGCTGAATCGAGGCTGAGTGTCGCTCTTTAATGGAGAGTGGTGTGTGCTGGCTGAATCAAGGCTTAGTGTAACTCTTTAACCGAGAGTGGCGTGTGCGGGCTGAATCGAGGTTGAGTGTCGTTCTTTAATGGAAAGTGGCGTGTGTGGGCCGAATCGAGGCTGAGTGTTGCTCTTTAACGGAGAGTGGCACATGCGGGCTTAATCGAAGCTGAGTGTCACTCTTTAACGGAGAGTGGCGTCTGCGGTCTGAATCGAGGCTGAGTACTGTGTCCCTCTTTAACGGAGAGTTTGTGCGGGCTGAGTCGAGGCTGAGTGTCCCTCTTTAACAGACAGTGGTGTGTGCGGGCCAAAACAAGGCTGAGTGTCACTCTTTAAAGGAGAGTGGTGTGTGCGGGCTGAGTCGAGGCTGAGTGTCGCTCTTTAACGGGGAGTGGCGTGTGCGGTTTGAATCGAGGCTGAGTGTCGCTCTTTAACGGAGAGCGTGCTGTGCTGGCTGAATCGAGGCTGTGTGTCGCTCTTTAATGGGGAGTGGCGTGTGTGGGTTGAATCGAGGCTGAGTGTCGTTCCTTAATGGAGAGTGGCGTATGCGGGCTGAATCGAGGCTGAGTGTCACTCTTTAACGGAGAGTGGCGTCTGCGGGCTGAATCGAGGCTGAGTGCAGTGTCTTTCTTTAACGGAGAGTGGCGTGTGCGGGCTGAGTCGAGGCTGAGTGTCCCTTTTTAGCGGACAGTTGTGTGTGCGGGCTAAAACGAGGCTGTGTGTCGCTCTTTAACGGAGAATGGCGTGTGCGGGCTGAATCGAGGGTGAGTGTCGCTCTTTAACAGAGAGCTGTGTGTGCGGGCTGAATCAAGGTTGAGTGTCACCCTTTAACGGAGAGTGTGTGCAGGCTAAATCGAGGCTGAGTGTCGCTCTTTAACGGAGAGTGTGTGCAGGCTAAATCGAGGCTGAGTGTCACTCTTTAACGGAGAGCGGCGTGTGCAGGTTGAATCGAGGCTGAGTGCAGTGACGCTCTTTAACGGAGAGTGGTGTGTGCGGGCTGAATCGAGGCTGAGTATCACTCTTTAACGGAGAGTGGCTTCTGAAGGCTGAATTGAGGCTGAGCGCAGTGTCACTTTTTAACAGAGAGTGGTGTGTGAGGACTGAATCGAGGCTGAGTGTCACTATGTAACGAGGAGTGTGTGCGGGCTAAATCGAGGCTGAGTGTCGCTCTTTAACGGAGAGTGGTGTGTGCGGGCTGAATCGAAGCTGTGTGTCGCTCTTTAACGAAGAGCTGTGTGTGCGGGCTAAATCGAGGCTGAGTGTCACTCTTTAACGGAGAGCAGCGTGTGCGGGTTGAATCGATGCTGATTGCAGTGTCGCTCTTTAACGGAGAGTAGTGTGTGCGGGCTGAATCGAGGCTGAGTGTCGCTCCTTAATGGAGAGTGGCGTCTGCGGGCGGAATCGAGGCTGAGTGTCGCTCTTTAACGGAGAGTGGTGTGTGCGGGCTGAATCGAGGCTGAGTGTCGCTCCTTAACGGAGAGTGGTGTGTGCGGGGTGAATCGAGGCTGAGTGTCGCTCCTTAATGGAGAGTGGCGTCTGCGGGCTGAATCGAGGCTGAGTGTCGCTCTTTAACGGAGTGTGGTGTGTTCGGGCTGAATCGAGGCTGAGTGTCGCTCTTTAACGGAGAGTGGTGTGTGCGGGCTGAATCAATGCTTAGTGTAACTCTTTAACCGAGAGTGGCGTGTGCGGGCTGAATCGTGGTTGAGTGTCGTTCTTTAATGGAAAGTGGCGTGTGTGGGCCGAATCGAGGCTGAGTGTCGCTCTTTAACGGAGAGTGGCACATGCGGGCTTAATCGAAGCTGAGTGTCACTCTTTAACGGAGAGTGGCGTCTGCGGTCTGAATCGAGGCTGAGTACAGTGTCCCTCTTTAACGGAGAGTTTGTGCGGGCTGAGTCGAGGCTGAGTGTCCCTCTTTAACAGACAGTGGTGTGTGCGGGCCAAAACAAGGCTGAGTGTCACTCTTTAAAGGAGAGTGGTGTGTGCGGGCTGAGTCGAGGCTGAGTGTCGCTCTTTAACGGGGAGTGGCGTGTGCGGTTTGAATCGAGGCTGAGTGTCGCTCTTTAACGGAGAGCGTGCTGTGCTGGCTGAATCGAGGCTGTGTGTCGCTCTTTAATGGGGAGTGGCGTGTGTGGGTTGAATCGAGGCTGAGTGTCGTTCCTTAATGGAGAGTGGCGTATGCGGGCTGAATCGAGGCTGAGTGTCACTCTTTAACGGAGAGTGGCGTCTGCGGGCTGAATCGAGGCTGAGTGCAGTGTCTTTCTTTAACGGAGAGTGGCGTGTGCGGGCTGAGTCGAGGCTGAGTGTCCCTTTTTAGCGGACAGTTGTGTGTGCGGGCTAAAACGAGGCTGTGTGTCGCTCTTTAACGGAGAATGGCGTGTGCGGGCTGAATCGAGGGTGAGTGTCGCTCTTTAACAGAGAGCTGTGTGTGCGGGCTGAATCAAGGTTGAGTGTCACCCTTTAACGGAGAGTGTGTGCAGGCTAAATCGAGGCTGAGTGTCGCTCTTTAACGGAGAGTGTGTGCAGGCTAAATCGAGGCTGAGTGTCACTCTTTAAAGGAGAGTGGTGTGTGCGGGCTGAGTCGAGGCTGAGTGTCGCTGTTTAACGGGGAGTGGCGTGTGCAGGCTGAATCGAGGCTGTGTGTCGCTCCTTAAAGGAGAGTGGCGTATGCGGGCTGAATCGAGGCTGAGTGTCACTCTTTAACGGAGAGTGGCGTCTGCGGGCTGAATCGAGGCTGAGTGTCCCTCTTTAACGGACAGTTGTGTGTGCGGGCTAAAACGAGGCTGTGTGTCACTCTTTAACGGAGAGTGGTGTGTGCGGGCTGAATCGAGGCTGTGTGTCGCTCTTTAACGGAGAGTTATGTGTGCGGGCTAAATCGAGGCTGAGTGTCACTCTTTAACGGAGAGCGGCGTGTGCAGGTTGAATCGAGGCTGAGTGCAGTGACGCTCTTTAACGGAGAGTGGTGTGTGCGGGCTGAATCGAGGCTGAGTATCACTCTTTAACGGAGAGTGGCTTCTGAAGGCTGAATTGAGGCTGAGCGCAGTGTCACTCTTTAACAGAGAGTGGTGTGTGAGGACTGAATCGAGGCTGAGTGTCACTATGTAACGAGGAGTGTGTGTGGGCTAAATCGAGGCTGAGTGTTACTCTTTAACAGAGAGTGGCGTGTGCGGGTTGAATCGAGGCTGAGTGCAGTGTCGCTCTTTAACGGCGAGTGGTGTTTGCGGGCTGAATCGAGGCTGTGTGTCGCTCTTTAACGGAGAGTTGTGTGTGCGGGCTGCATCGAGGCTGAGTGTCACTCTTTAACTTAGAGTGGCGTCTGCGGGCTGAATCGAGGCTGAGTGCAGTGTCCTTCTTTAACGGAGAGTGGCGTGTACGGGCTGAGTCGAGGCTGAGTGTCCCTCTTTAACGGACAGTGGTGTGTGCGGGCTAAAACGAGGCTGAGTGTCACTCTTTCACGGAGAATGGCTTGTGCGGGCTGAATCGAGGCTGTGTGTCGCTCTTTAACGGAGAGTTGTGTGTGTGGGTTGAATCGAGGCTGTGTGTCGCTCTTTAACGGGGAGTGGCGTGCGTGGGTTGAATCGAGGCTGAGTGTCGCTCCTTAATGGAGAGTGGCGTATGCGGGCTGAATCGAGGCTGAGTGTCACTCTTTAACGGAGAGTGGCGTCTGCGGGCTGAATCGAGGCTGAGTGCAGTGTCCCTCTTTAACGGAGAGTGGCGAGTGCGGGCTGAGTCGAGGCTGAGTGTCCCTCTTTAACGGACAGTGGTGTGTGCGGGCTAAAACGAGGCTGTGTGTCGATCTTTAACGGAGAATGGCATGTGCAGGCTGAATCGAGGCTGAGTGTCGCTCTTTAACGGAGAGTTGTGTGTGCGGGCGGAATCAAGGCTGAGTGTCACCCTTTAACGGAGAGTGTGTGCGTGCTAAATCGAGGCTGAGTGTCACTCTTTAACGGACAGTGGTGTGTGCGGGCCAAAACAAGGCTGAGTGTCACTCTTTACAGGAGAGTGGTGTGTGCGGGCTGAGTCGAGGCTGAGTGTCGCTCTTTAACGGGGAGCGGCGTGTGCGGGTTGAATCGAGGCTGAGTGTGGCTCTTTAACGGAGAGCGTGCTGTGCTGGCTGAATCGAGGCTGAGTGTCGCTCTTTAACGGAGAGTGTGTGCAGGCTAAATCGAGGCTGAGTGTCACTCTTTAACTGAGTGTGGTGTGCGCAGGCTGAGTCGAGGCTGAGTGTCGCTGTTTAACGGGGAGTGGCGTGTGCAGGCTGAATCGAGGCTGAGTGTCGCTCCTTAATGCAGAGTGGCGTATGCGGGCTGAATCGAGGCTGAGTGTCACTCTTTAACGGAGAGTGGCGTCTGCGGGCTGAATCGAGGCTGAGTGCAGTGTCCCTCTTTAACGGAGAGTGGCGTGTGCGGGCTGAGTCGAGGCTGAGTGTCGTTCTTTAACGGAGAGTGGCGTCTGCGGGCTGAATCGAGGCTGAGTGTCCCCTTTAACGGACAGTTGTGTGTGCGGGCTAAAACGAGGCTGTGTGTCACTCTTTAACGGAGAGTAGTGCGTGCGGGCTGAATCGAGGCTGTGTGTCGCTCTTTAACGGAGAGTTATGTGTGCGGGCTAAATCCAGGCTGAGTGTCACTCTTTAACGGAGAGCGGCGTGTGCGGGTTGAATCGAGGCTGAGTGCAGTGACGCTCTTTAACGGAGAGTGGTGTGTGCGGGCTGAATCGAGGCTGAGTGTCACTCTTTAACGGAGAGTGGCGTCTGCGGGCTGAATTGAGGCTGAGCGCAGTGTCACTCTTTAACAGAGGGTGGCGTGTGCGAGCTGAATCGAGGCTGAGTGTCACCCTTTAACGGAGAGTGTGTGCGTGCTAAATCGAGGCTGAGTGTCACTCTTTAACGGAGTGTTGTGTGTGCGGTCTGAATCGAGGCTGTGTGTCGCTCTTTAATGGAGAGTGGCGTATGCGGGCTGAATCGAGGCTGAGTGTCACTCTTTAGCTTAGAGTGGCGTCTGCGGGCTGAATCGAGGCTGAGTGCAGTGTCCTTCTTTAACGGAGAGTGGCGTGTACGGGCTGAGTCGAGGCTGAGTGTCCCTCTTTAACGGACAGTGGTGTGTGCGGGCTAAAACGAGGCTGTGTGTCGCTCTTTAACGGAGAATGGCTTGTGCGGGCTGAATCGAGGCTGTGTGTCGCTCTTTAACGGAGAGTTGTGTGTGCGGGTTGAATCGAGGCTGTGTGTCGCTCTTTAACGGGGAGTGGCGTGCGTGGGTTGAATCGAGGCTGAGTATCGCTCCTTAATGGAGAGTGGCGTATGCGGGCTGAGTCGAGGCTGAGTGTCCCTCTTTAACGGACAGTGGTGTGTGCGGGCTAAAACGAAGCTGTGTGTCGCTCTTTAACGGAGAATGGCGTGTGCGGGCTGAATCGAGGCTGAGTGTCGCTCTTTAACGGAGAGTTGTGTGTGCGGGCTGAATCAAGGCTGAGTGTCACCCTTTAACGGAGAGTGTGTGCGTGCTAAATCGAGGCTGAGTGTCACTCTTTAACGGAGAGCGGCGTGTGCGGGTTGAATCGAGGCTGAGTGCAGTGACGCTCTTTAACGGAGAGTGGTGTGTGCGGGCTGAATCGAGGCTGAGTGTCACTCTTTAACGGAGAGTGGCGTCTGCGGGCTGAATTGAGGCTGAGCGCAGTGTCACTCTTTAACAGAGGGTGGCGTCTGCGGGCTGAATCGAGGCTGAGTGCAGTGTCCCTCTTTAACGGAGAGTGGCGAGTGCGGGCTGAGTCGAGGCTGAGTGTCCCTCTTTAACGGACAGTGGTGTGTGCGGGCTAAAACGAGGCTGTGTGTCGCTCTTTAACGGAGAATGGCATGTGCAGGCTGAATCGAGGCTGAGTGTCGCTCTTTAACGGAGAGTTGTGTGTGCGGGCGGAATCAAGGCTGAGTGACACCCTTTAACGGAGAGTGTGTGCGTGCTAAATCGAGGCTGAGTGTCACTCTTTAACGGACTGTGGCGTGTGCGGGCCAAAACAAGGCTGAGTGTCACTCTTTACAGGAGAGTGGTGTGTGCGGGCTGAGTCGAGGCTGAGTGTCGCTCTTTAACGGGGAGCGGCGTGTGCGGGTTGAATCGAGGCTGAGTGTGGCTCTTTAACG
Source organism: Mobula birostris (assembly GCF_030028105.1). Lineage (NCBI taxonomy): Eukaryota > Metazoa > Chordata > Chondrichthyes > Myliobatiformes > Myliobatidae > Mobula > Mobula birostris. The sequence goes on from NW_027278442.1 coordinate 54,159, forward strand.
GAGAGCGTGCTGTGCTGGCTGAATCGAGGCTGAGTGTCGCTCTTTAACGGAGAGTGTGTGCAGGCTAAATCGAGGCTGAGTGTCACTCTTTAACTGAGTGTGGTGTGCGCAGGCTGAGTCGAGGCTGAGTGTCGCTGTTTAACGGGGAGTGGCGTGTGCAGGCTGAATCGAGGCTGAGTGTCGCTCCTTAATGCAGAGTGGCGTATGCGGGCTGAATCGAGGCTGAGTGTCACTCTTTAACGGAGAGTGGCGTCTGCGGGCTGAATCGAGGCTGAGTGCAGTGTCCCTCTTTAACGGAGAGTGGCGTGTGCGGGCTGAGTCGAGGCTGAGTGTCGTTCTTTAACGGAGAGTGGCGTCTGCGGGCTGAATCGAGGCTGAGTGTCCCCTTTAACGGACAGTTGTGTGTGCGGGCTAAAACGAGGCTGTGTGTCACTCTTTAACGGAGAGTAGTGCGTGCGGGCTGAATCGAGGCTGTGTGTCGCTCTTTAACGGAGAGTTATGTGTGCGGGCTAAATCCAGGCTGAGTGTCACTCTTTAACGGAGAGCGGCGTGTGCGGGTTGAATCGAGGCTGAGTGCAGTGACGCTCTTTAACGGAGAGTGGTGTGTGCGGGCTGAATCGAGGCTGAGTGTCACTCTTTAACGGAGAGTGGCGTCTGCGGGCTGAATTGAGGCTGAGCGCAGTGTCACTCTTTAACAGAGGGTGGCGTGTGCGAGCTGAATCGAGGCTGAGTGTCACCCTTTAACGGAGAGTGTGTGCGTGCTAAATCGAGGCTGAGTGTCACTCTTTAACGGAGTGTTGTGTGTGCGGTCTGAATCGAGGCTGTGTGTCGCTCTTTAATGGAGAGTGGCGTATGCGGGCTGAATCGAGGCTGAGTGTCACTCTTTAGCTTAGAGTGGCGTCTGCGGGCTGAATCGAGGCTGAGTGCAGTGTCCTTCTTTAACGGAGAGTGGCGTGTACGGGCTGAGTCGAGGCTGAGTGTCCCTCTTTAACGGACAGTGGTGTGTGCGGGCTAAAACGAGGCTGTGTGTCGCTCTTTAACGGAGAATGGCTTGTGCGGGCTGAATCGAGGCTGTGTGTCGCTCTTTAACGGAGAGTTGTGTGTGCGGGTTGAATCGAGGCTGTGTGTCGCTCTTTAACGGGGAGTGGCGTGCGTGGGTTGAATCGAGGCTGAGTATCGCTCCTTAATGGAGAGTGGCGTATGCGGGCTGAGTCGAGGCTGAGTGTCCCTCTTTAACGGACAGTGGTGTGTGCGGGCTAAAACGAGGCTGTGTGTCGCTCTTTAACGGAGAATGGCGTGTGCGGGCTGAATCGAGGCTGAGTGTCGCTCTTTAACGGAGAGTTGTGTGTGCGGGCTGAATCAAGGCTGAGTGTCACCCTTTAACGGAGAGTGTGTGCGTGCTAAATCGAGGCTGAGTGTCACTCTTTAACGGACAGTGGTGTGTGCGGGCCAAAACAAGGCTGAGTGTCACTCTTTACAGGAGAGTGGTGTGTGCGGGCTGAGTCGAGGCTGTGTGTCGCTCTTTAACGGGGAGCGGCGTGTGCGGGTTGAATCGAGGCTGAGTGTGGCTCTTTAACGGAGAGCGTGCTGTGCTGGCTGAATCGAGGCTGAGTGTCGCTCTTTAACTGAGTGTGGTGTGCGCAGGCTGAGTCGAGGCTGAGTGTCGCTGTTTAACGGGGAGTGGCGTGCGCAGGCTGAATCGAGGCTGAGTGTCGCTCCTTAATGGAGAGTGGCGTATGCGGGCTGAATCGAGGCTGAGTGTCACTCTTTAACGGAGAGTGGCGTCTGCGGTCTGAATCGAGGCTGAGTACAGTGTCCCTCTTTAACGGATAGTTTGTGAGGGCTGAGTCGAGGCTGAGTGTCCCTCTTTAACAGACAGTGGTGTGTGCGGGCTAAATCAAGGCTGAGTGTCACTCTTTAAATGAGAGTGGTGTGTGCGGGTTGAGTCGAGGCTGAGTGTCGCTCTTTAACGGGGAGCGGCGTGTGCGGGTTGAATCGAGGCTGAGTGTCGCTCTTTAACGGAGAGCGTGCTGTGCTGGCTGAATCGAGGCTGAGTGTCGCTCTTTAACGGAGAGTGTGTGCAGGCTAAATCGAGGCTGAGTGTCACTCTTTAACGGAGTGTGGTGTGCGCAGGCTGAGTCGAGGCTGAGTGTCGCTGTTTAACGGGGAGTGGCGTGTGCAGGCTGAATCGAGGCTGAGTGTCACTCTTTAAAGGAGACTGGCGTCTGCGGGTTGAATCGAGGCTGTGTGTCGCTCTTTAACGGAGAATGGTGTGTGCGGGCTGAATCGAGGCTGACTGTCGCTCTTTAACGGAGAGTGGCGTGTGCGGGCTGAACCAAGGCTGAGTGTCACTCTTTAACGGAGTGTTTTGTGTGCGGACTGAATCGAGGCTGAGTGTCGCTCTTTAACGGAGAGTGGTGTGTGCGGGCTGAATTGAGGCTGTGTGTTGCTCTTTAACGGAGAGTTGTGTGTGCGGGCTTAATCGAGGCTGAGTGTCACTCTTTAACGGAGAGCGGCGTATGCGGGTTGAATCGATGCTGAGTGCAGTGTCGCTCTTTAACGGAGAGTAGTGTGTGCGGGCTGAATCGAGGCTGAGTGTGGCTCCTTAATGGAGAGTGGCGTCTGCGGGCTGAATCGAGGCTGAGTGTCGCTCTTTAACGGAGAGTGGTGTGTGCGGGCTGAATCGAGGCTGAGTGTCGCTCTTTAACGGAGAGTGGTGTGTGCGTCTGAATCGAGGCTTAGTGTCGCTCTTTAACGGAGAGTGTGTGCGGGCTGAATCGAGGCTGAGTGTCGCTCTTTAACGGAGAGTGGCATATGCGGGCTGAATCGAGGCTGAGTGTCACTCTTTAACGTAGAGTGGCGTCTGCGGGCTGAATCGAGGCTGAGTGCAGTGTCCCTCTTTAACGGAGAGTGTGTGCGGGCTGAGTCGAGGCTGAGTGTCGCTCTTTCACGGAGAATGGCTTGTGCGGGCTGAATCGAGGCTGTGTGTCGCTCTTTAACGGAGAGTTGTGTGTGTGGGTTGAATCGAGGCTGTGTGTCGCTCTTTAACGGGGAGTGGTGTGCGTGGGTTGAATCGAGGCTGAGTGTCGCTCCTTAATGGAGAGTGGCGTATGCGGGCTGAATCGAGGCTGAGTGTCACTCTTTAACGGAGAGTGGCGTCTGCGGGCTGAATCGAGGCTGAGTGCAGTGTCCCTCTTTAACGGAGAGTGGCGAGTGCGGGCTGAGTCGAGGCTGAGTGTCCCTCTTTAACGGACAGTGGTGTGTGCGGGCTAAAACGAGGCTGTGTGTCGCTCTTTAACGGAGAATGGCATGTGCAGGCTGAATCGAGGCTGAGTGTCGCTCTTTAACGGAGAGTGGTGTGTGCGGGCTGAATCGAGGCTGAGTATCACTCTTTAACGGAGAGTGGCTTCTGAAGGCTGAATTGAGGCTGAGCGCAGTGTCACTCTTTAACAGAGAGTGGTGTGTGAGGACTGAATCGAGGCTGAGTGTCACTATGTAACGAGGAGTGTGTGTGGGCTAAATCGAGGCTGAGTGTTACTCTTTAACAGAGAGTGGCGTGTGCGGGTTGAATCGAGGCTGAGTGCAGTGTCGCTCTTTAACGGCGAGTGGTGTTTGCGGGCTGAATCGAGGCTGTGTGTCGCTCTTTAACGGAGAGTTGTGTGTGCGGGCTGCATCGAGGCTGAGTGTCACTCTTTAACTTAGAGTGGCGTCTGCGGGCTGAATCGAGGCTGAGTGCAGTGTCCTTCTTTAACGGAGAGTGGCGTGTACGGGCTGAGTCGAGGCTGAGTGTCCCTCTTTAACGGACAGTGGTGTGTGCGGGCTAAAACGAGGCTGTGTGTCGCTCTTTCACGGAGAATGGCTTGTGCGGGCTGAATCGAGGCTGTGTGTCGCTCTTTAACGGAGAGTTGTGTGTGTGGGTTGAATCGAGGCTGTGTGTCGCTCTTTAACGGGGAGTGGCGTGCGTGGGTTGAATCGAGGCTGAGTGTCGCTCCTTAATGGAGAGTGGCGTATGCGGGCTGAATCGAGGCTGAGTGTCACTCTTTAACGGAGAGTGGCGTCTGCGGGCTGAATCGAGGCTGAGTGCAGTGTCCCTCTTTAACGGAGAGTGGCGAGTGCGGGCTGAGTCGAGGCTGAGTGTCCCTCTTTAACGGACATTGGTGTGTGCGGGCTAAAACGAGGCTGTGTGTCTCTCTTTAACGGAGAATGGCATGTGCAGGCTGAATCGAGGCTGAGTGTCGCTCTTTAACGGAGAGTTGTGTGTGCGGGCGGAATCAAGGCTGAGTGTCACCCTTTAACGGAGAGTGTGTGCGTGCTAAATCGAGGCTGAGTGTCACTCTTTAACGGACAGTGGTGTGTGCGGGCCAAAACAAGGCTGAGTGTCACTCTTTACAGGAGAGTGGTGTGTGCGGGCTGAGTCGAGGCTGAGTGTCGCTCTTTAACGGGGAGCGGCGTGTGCGGGTTGAATCGAGGCTGAGTGTGGCTCTTTAACGGAGAGCGTGCTGTGCTGGCTGAATCGAGGCTGAGTGTCGCTCTTTAACGGAGAGTGTGTGCAGGCTAAATCGAGGCTGAGTGTCACTCTTTAACTGAGTGTGGTGTGCGCAGGCTGAGTCGAGGCTGAGTGTCGCTGTTTAACGGGGAGTGGCGTGTGCAGGCTGAATCGAGGCTGAGTGTCGCTCCTCAATGCAGAGTGGCGTCTGCGGGCTGAATCGAGGCTGAGTGCAGTGTCCCTCTTTAACGGAGAGTGGCGTGTGCGGGCTGAGTCGAGGCTGAGTGTCGCTCTTTAACGGAGAGTGGCGTCTGCGGGCTGAATCGAGGCTGAGTGTCCCCTTTAACGGACAGTTGTGTGTGCGGGCTAAAACGAGGCTGTGTGTCACTCTTTAACGGAGAGTAGTGCGTGCGGGCTGAATCGAGGCTGTGTGTCGCTCTTTAACGGAGAGTTATGTGTGCGGGCTAAATCCAGGCTGAGTGTCACTCTTTAACGGAGAGCGGCGTGTGCGGGTTGAATCGAGGCTGAGTGCAGTGACGCTCTTTAACGGAGAGTGGTGTGTGCGGGCTGAATCGAGGCTGAGTGTCACTCTTTAACGGAGAGTGGCGTCTGCGGGCTGAATTGAGGCTGAGCGCAGTGTCACTCTTTAACAGAGGGTGGCGTGTGCGAGCTGAATCGAGGCTGAGTGTCACCCTTTAACGGAGAGTGTGTGCGTGCTAAATCGAGGCTGAGTGTCACTCTTTAACGGAGTGTTGTGTGTGCGGTCTGAATCGAGGCTGTGTGTCGCTCTTTAATGGAGAGTGGCGTATGCGGGCTGAATCGAGGCTGAGTGTCACTCTTTAGCTTAGAGTGGCGTCTGCGGGCTGAATCAAGGCTGAGTGTCACCCTTTAACGGAGAGTGTGTGCGTGCTAAATCGAGGCTGAGTGTCACTCTTTAACGGACAGTGGTGTGTGCGGGCCAAAACAAGGCTGAGTGTCACTCTTTACAGGAGAGTGGTGTGTGCGGGCTGAGTCGAGGCTGTGTGTCGCTCTTTAACGGGGAGCGGCGTGTGCGGGTTGAATCGAGGCTGAGTGTGGCTCTTTAACGGAGAGCGTGCTGTGCTGGCTGAATCGAGGCTGAGTGTCGCTCTTTAACGGAGAGTGTGTGCAGGCTAAATCGAGGCTGAGTGTCACTCTTTAACTGAGTGTGGTGTGCGCAGGCTGAGTCGAGGCTGAGTGTCGCTGTTTAACGGGGAGTGGCGTGCGCAGGCTGAATCGAGGCTGAGTGTCGCTCCTTAATGGAGAGTGGCGTATGCGGGCTGAATCGAGGCTGAGTGTCACTCTTTAACGGAGAGTGGCGTCTGCGGTCTGAATCGAGGCTGAGTACAGTGTCCCTCTTTAACGGAGAGTTTGTGAGGGCTGAGTCGAGGCTGAGTGTCCCTCTTTAACAGACAGTGGTGTGTGCGGGCTAAATCAAGGCTGAGTGTCACTCTTTAAATGAGAGTGGTGTGTGCGGGTTGAGTCGAGGCTGAGTGTCGCTCTTTAACGGGGAGCGGCGTGTGCGGGTTGAATCGAGGCTGAGTGTCGCTCTTTAACGGAGAGCGTGCAGTGCTGGCTGAATCGAGGCTGAGTGTCGCTCTTTAACGGAGAGTGTGTGCAGGCTAAATCGAGGCTGAGTGTCACTCTTTAACGGAGTGTGGTGTGCGCAGGCTGAGTCGAGGCTGAGTGTCGCTGTTTAACGGGGAGTGGCGTGTGCAGGCTGAATCGAGGCTGAGTGTCACTCTTTAAAGGAGACTGGCGTCTGCGGGTTGAATCGAGGCTGTGTGTCGCTCTTTAACGGAGAATGGTGTGTGCGGGCTGAATCGAGGCTGACTGTCGCTCTTTAACGGAGAGTGGCGTGTGCGGGCTGAACCAAGGCTGAGTGTCACTCTTTAACGGAGTGTTTTGTGTGCGGACTGAATCGAGGCTGAGTGTCGCTCTTTAACGGAGAGTGGTGTGTGCGGGCTGAATCGAGGCTGTGTGTTGCTCTTTAACGGAGAGTTGTGTGTGCGGGCTTAATCGAGGCTGAGTGTCACTCTTTAACGGAGAGCGGCGTATGCGGGTTGAATCGATGCTGAGTGCAGTGTCGCTCTTTAACGGAGAGTAGTGTGTGCGGGCTGAATCGAGGCTGAGTGTGGCTCCTTAATGGAGAGTGGCGTCTGCGGGCTGAATCGAGGCTGAGTGTCGCTCTTTAACGGAGAGTGGTGTGTGCGGGCTGAATCGAGGCTGAGTGTCGCTCTTTAACGGAGAGTGGTGTGTGCGTCTGAATCGAGGCTTAGTGTCGCTCTTTAACGGAGAGTGTGTGCGGGCTGAATCGAGGCTGAGTGTCGCTCTTTAACGGAGAGTGTGTGCAGGCTAAATCGAGGCTGAGTGTCACTCTTTAACTGAGTGTGGTGTGCGCAGGCTGAGTCGAGGCTGAGTGTCGCTGTTTAACGGGGAGTGGCGTGTGCAGGCTGAATCGAGGCTGAGTGTCGCTCCTCAATGCAGAGTGGCGTCTGCGGGCTGAATCGAGGCTGAGTGCAGTGTCCCTCTTTAACGGAGAGTGGCGTGTGCGGGCTGAGTCGAGGCTGAGTGTCGCTCTTTAACGGAGAGTGGCGTCTGCGGGCTGAATCGAGGCTGAGTGTCCCCTTTAACGGACAGTTGTGTGTGCGGGCTAAAACGAGGCTGAGTGTCACTCTTTAACGGAGAGTAGTGCGTGCGGGCTGAATCGAGGCTGTGTGTCGCTCTTTAACGGAGAGTTATGTGTGCGGGCTAAATCCAGGCTGAGTGTCACTCTTTAACGGAGAGCGGCGTGTGCGGGTTGAATCGAGGCTGAGTGCAGTGACGCTCTTTAACGGAGAGTGGTGTGTGCGGGCTGAATCGAGGCTGAGTGTCACTCTTTAACGGAGAGTGGCGTCTGCGGGCTGAATTGAGGCTGAGCGCAGTGTCACTCTTTAACAGAGGGTGGCGTGTGCGAGCTGAATCGAGGCTGAGTGTCACCCTTTAACGGAGAGTGTGTGCGTGCTAAATCGAGGCTGAGTGTCACTCTTTAACGGAGTGTTGTGTGTGCGGTCTGAATCGAGGCTGTGTGTCGCTCTTTAATGGAGAGTGGCGTATGCGGGCTGAATCGAGGCTGAGTGTCACTCTTTAGCTTAGAGTGGCGTCTGCGGGCTGAATCAAGGCTGAGTGTCACCCTTTAACGGAGAGTGTGTGCGTGCTAAATCGAGGCTGAGTGTCACTCTTTAACGGACAGTGGTGTGTGCGGGCCAAAACAAGGCTGAGTGTCACTCTTTACAGGAGAGTGGTGTGTGCGGGCTGAGTCGAGGCTGTGTGTCGCTCTTTAACGGGGAGCGGCGTGTGCGGGTTGAATCGAGGCTGAGTGTGGCTCTTTAACGGAGAGCGTGCTGTGCTGGCTGAATCGAGGCTGAGTGTCGCTCTTTAACGGAGAGTGTGTGCAGGCTAAATCGAGGCTGAGTGTCACTCTTTAACTGAGTGTGGTGTGCGCAGGCTGAGTCGAGGCTGAGTGTCGCTGTTTAACGGGGAGTGGCGTGCGCAGGCTGAATCGAGGCTGAGTGTCGCTCCTTAATGGAGAGTGGCGTATGCGGGCTGAATCGAGGCTGAGTGTCACTCTTTAACGGAGAGTGGCGTCTGCGGTCTGAATCGAGGCTGAGTACAGTGTCCCTCTTTAACGGAGAGTTTGTGAGGGCTGAGTCGAGGCTGAGTGTCCCTCTTTAACAGACAGTGGTGTGTGCGGGCTAAATCAAGGCTGAGTGTCACTCTTTAAATGAGAGTGGTGTGTGCGGGTTGAGTCGAGGCTGAGTGTCGCTCTTTAACGGGGAGCGGCGTGTGCGGGTTGAATCGAGGCTGAGTGTCGCTCTTTAACGGAGAGCGTGCTGTGCTGGCTGAATCGAGGCTGAGTGTCGCTCTTTAACGGAGAGTGTGTGCAGGCTAAATCGAGGCTGAGTGTCACTCTTTAACGGAGTGTGGTGTGCGCAGGCTGAGTCGAGGCTGAGTGTCGCTGTTTAACGGGGAGTGGCGTGTGCAGGCTGAATCGAGGCTGAGTGTCACTCTTTAAAGGAGACTGGCGTCTGCGGGTTGAATCGAGGCTGTGTGTCGCTCTTTAACGGAGAATGGTGTGTGCGGGCTGAATCGAGGCTGACTGTCGCTCTTTAACGGAGAGTGGCGTGTGCGGGCTGAACCAAGGCTGAGTGTCACTCTTTAACGGAGTGTTTTGTGTGCGGACTGAATCGAGGCTGAGTGTCGCTCTTTAACGGAGAGTGGTGTGTGCGGGCTGAATCGAGGCTGTGTGTTGCTCTTTAACGGAGAGTTGTGTGTGCGGGCTTAATCGAGGCTGAGTGTCACTCTTTAACGGAGAGCGGCGTATGCGGGTTGAATCGATGCTGAGTGCAGTGTCGCTCTTTAACGGAGAGTAGTGTGTGCGGGCTGAATCGAGGCTGAGTGTGGCTCCTTAATGGAGAGTGGCGTCTGCGGGCTGAATCGAGGCTGAGTGTCGCTCTTTAACGGAGAGTGGTGTGTGCGGGCTGAATCGAGGCTGAGTGTCGCTCTTTAACGGAGAGTGGTGTGTGCGTCTGAATCGAGGCTTAGTGTCGCTCTTTAACGGAGAGTGTGTGCGGGCTGAATCGAGGCTGAGTGTCGCTCTTTAACGGAGAGTGTGTGCAGGCTAAATCGAGGCTGAGTGTCACTCTTTAACTGAGTGTGGTGTGCGCAGGCTGAGTCGAGGCTGAGTGTCGCTGTTTAACGGGGAGTGGCGTGTGCAGGCTGAATCGAGGCTGAGTGTCGCTCCTCAATGCAGAGTGGCGTCTGCGGGCTGAATCGAGGCTGAGTGCAGTGTCCCTCTTTAACGGAGAGTGGCGTGTGCGGGCTGAGTCGAGGCTGAGTGTCGCTCTTTAACGGAGAGTGGCGTCTGCGGGCTGAATCGAGGCTGAGTGTCCCCTTTAACGGACAGTTGTGTGTGCGGGCTAAAACGAGGCTGTGTGTCACTCTTTAACGGAGAGTAGTGCGTGCGGGCTGAATCGAGGCTGTGTGTCGCTCTTTAACGGAGAGTTATGTGTGCGGGCTAAATCCAGGCTGAGTGTCACTCTTTAACGGAGAGCGGCGTGTGCGGGTTGAATCGAGGCTGAGTGCAGTGACGCTCTTTAACGGAGAGTTGTGTGTGCGGGCTTAATCGAGGCTGAGTGTCACTCTTTAACGGAGAGCGGCGTATGCGGGTTGAATCGATGCTGAGTGCAGTGTCGCTCTTTAACGGAGAGTAGTGTGTGCGGGCTGAATCGAGGCTGAGTGTGGCTCCTTAATGGAGAGTGGCGTCTGCGGGCTGAATCGAGGCTGAGTGTCGCTCTTTAACGGAGAGTGGTGTGTGCGGGCTGAATCGAGGCTGAGTGTCGCTCTTTAACGGAGAGTGGTGTGTGCGTCTGAATCGAGGCTTAGTGTCGCTCTTTAACGGAGAGTGTGTGCGGGCTGAATGGAGGCTGAGTGTCGCTCTTTATCGGAGAGTGGCATATGCGGGCTGAATCGAGGCTGAGTGTCACTCTTTAACGTAGAGTGGCGTCTGCGGGCTGAATCGAGGCTGAGTGCAGTGTCCCTCTTTAACGGAGAGTGTGTGCGGGCTGAGTCGAGGCTGAGTGTCGCTCTTTCACGGAGAATGGCTTGTGCAGGCTGAATCGAGGCTGTGTGTCGCTCTTTAACGGAGAGTTGTGTGTGTGGGTTGAATCGAGGCTGTGTGTCGCTCTTTAACGGGGAGTGGCGTGCGTGGGTTGAATCGAGGCTGAGTGTCGCTCCTTAATGGAGAGTGGCGTGTGCGGGCTGAATCGAGGCTGAGTGTCACTCTTTAACGGAGAGTGGCGTCTGCGGGCTGAATCGAGGCTGAGTGCAGTGTCCCTCTTTAACGGAGAGTGGCGAGTGCGGGCTGAGTCGAGGCTGAGTGTCCCTCTTTAACGGACAGTGGTGTGTGCGGGCTAAAACGAGGCTGTGTGTCGCTCTTTAACGGAGAATGGCATGTGCAGGCTGAATCGAGGCTGAGTGTCGCTCTTTAACGGAGAGTGGTGTGTGCGGGCTGAATCGAGGCTGAGTATCACTCTTTAACGGAGAGTGGCTTCTGAAGGCTGAATTGAGGCTGAGCGCAGTGTCACTCTTTAACAGAGAGTGGTGTGTGAGGACTGAATCGAGGCTGAGTGTCACTATGTAACGAGGAGTGTGTGTGGGCTAAATCGAGGCTGAGTGTTACTCTTTAACAGAGAGTGGCGTGTGCGGGTTGAATCGAGGCTGAGTGCAGTGTCGCTCTTTAACGGCGAGTGGTGTTTGCGGGCTGAATCGAGGCTGTGTGTCGCTCTTTAACGGAGAGTTGTGTGTGCGGGCTGCATCGAGGCTGAGTGTCACTCTTTAACTTAGAGTGGCGTCTGCGGGCTGAATCGAGGCTGAGTGCAGTGTCCTTCTTTAACGGAGAGTGGCGTGTACGGGCTGAGTCGAGGCTGAGTGTCCCTCTTTAACGGACAGTGGTGTGTGCGGGCTAAAACGAGGCTGTGTGTCGCTCTTTCACGGAGAATGGCTTGTGCGGGCTGAATCGAGGCTGTGTGTCGCTCTTTAACGGAGAGTTGTGTGTGTGGGTTGAATCGAGGCTGTGTGTCGCTCTTTAACGGGGAGTGGCGTGCGTGGGTTGAATCGAGGCTGAGTGTCGCTCCTTAATGGAGAGTGGCGTATGCGGGCTGAATCGAGGCTGAGTGTCACTCTTTAACGGAGAGTGGCGTCTGCGGGCTGAATCGAGGCTGAGTGCAGTGTCCCTCTTTAACGGAGAGTGGCGAGTGCGGGCTGAGTCGAGGCTGAGTGTCCCTCTTTAACGGACAGTGGTGTGTGCGGGCTAAAACGAGGCTGTGTGTCTCTCTTTAACGGAGAATGGCATGTGCAGGCTGAATCGAGGCTGAGTGTCGCTCTTTAACGGAGAGTTGTGTGTGCGGGCGGAATCAAGGCTGAGTGTCACCCTTTAACGGAGAGTGTGTGCGTGCTAAATCGAGGCTGAGTGTCACTCTTTAACGGACAGTGGTGTGTGCGGGCCAAAACAAGGCTGAGTGTCACTCTTTACAGGAGAGTGGTGTGTGCGGGCTGAGTCGAGGCTGAGTGTCGCTCTTTAACGGGGAGCGGCGTGTGCGGGTTGAATCGAGGCTGAGTGTGGCTCTTTAACGGAGAGCGTGCTGTGCTGGCTGAATCGAGGCTGAGTGTCGCTCTTTAACGGAGAGTGTGTGCAGGCTAAATCGAGGCTGAGTGTCACTCTTTAACTGAGTGTGGTGTGCGCAGGCTGAGTCGAGGCTGAGTGTCGCTGTTTAACGGGGAGTGGCGTGTGCAGGCTGAATCGAGGCTGAGTGTCGCTCCTTAATGCAGAGTGGCGTATGCGGGCTGAATCGAGGCTGAGTGTCACTCTTTAACGGAGAGTGGCGTCTGCGGGCTGAATCGAGGCTGAGTGCAGTGTCCCTCTTTAACGGAGAGTGGCGTGTGCGGGCTGAGTCGAGGCTGAGTGTCGCTCTTTAACGGAGAGTGGCGTCTGCGGGCTGAATCGAGGCTGAGTGTCCCCTTTAACGGACAGTTGTGTGTGCGGGCTAAAACGAGGCTGTGTGTCACTCTTTAACGGAGAGTAGTGCGTGCGGGCTGAATCGAGGCTGTGTGTCGCTCTTTAACGGAGAGTTATGTGTGCGGGCTAAATCCAGGCTGAGTGTCACTCTTTAACGGAGAGCGGCGTGTGCGGGTTGAATCGAGGCTGAGTGCAGTGACGCTCTTTAACGGAGAGTGGTGTGTGCGGGCTGAATCGAGGCTGAGTGTCACTCTTTAACGGAGAGTGGCGTCTGCGGGCTGAATTGAGGCTGAGCGCAGTGTCACTCTTTAACAGAGGGTGGCGTGTGCGAGCTGAATCGAGGCTGAGTGTCACCCTTTAACGGAGAGTGTGTGCGTGCTAAATCGAGGCTGAGTGTCACTCTTTAACGGAGTGTTGTGTGTGCGGTCTGAATCGAGGCTGTGTGTCGCTCTTTAATGGAGAGTGGCGTATGCGGGCTGAATCGAGGCTGAGTGTCACTCTTTAGCTTAGAGTGGCGTCTGCGGGCTGAATCAAGGCTGAGTGTCACCCTTTAACGGAGAGTGTGTGCGTGCTAAATCGAGGCTGAGTGTCACTCTTTAACGGACAGTGGTGTGTGCGGGCCAAAACAAGGCTGAGTGTCACTCTTTACAGGAGAGTGGTGTGTGCGGGCTGAGTCGAGGCTGTGTGTCGCTCTTTAACGGGGAGCGGCGTGTGCTGGTTGAATCGAGGCTGAGTGTGGCTCTTTAACGGAGAGCGTGCTGTGCTGGCTGAATCGAGGCTGAGTGTCGCTCTTTAACGGAGAGTGTGTGCAGGCTAAATCGAGGCTGAGTGTCACTCTTTAACTGAGTGTGGTGTGCGCAGGCTGAGTCGAGGCTGAGTGTCGCTGTTTAACGGGGAGTGGCGTGCGCAGGCTGAATCGAGGCTGAGTGTCGCTCCTTAATGGAGAGTGGCGTATGCGGGCTGAATCGAGGCTGAGTGTCACTCTTTAACGGAGAGTGGCGTCTGCGGTCTGAATCGAGGCTGAGTACAGTGTCCCTCTTTAACGGAGAGTTTGTGAGGGCTGAGTCGAGGCTGAGTGTCCCTCTTTAACAGACAGTGGTGTGTGCGGGCTAAATCAAGGCTGAGTGTCACTCTTTAAATGAGAGTGGTGTGTGCGGGTTGAGTCGAGGCTGAGTGTCGCTCTTTAACGGGGAGCGGCGTGTGCGGGTTGAATCGAGGCTGAGTGTCGCTCTTTAACGGAGAGCGTGCTGTGCTGGCTGAATCGAGGCTGAGTGTCGCTCTTTAACGGAGAGTGTGTGCAGGCTAAATCGAGGCTGAGTGTCACTCTTTAACGGAGTGTGGTGTGCGCAGGCTGAGTCGAGGCTGAGTGTCGCTGTTTAACGGGGAGTGGCGTGTGCAGGCTGAATCGAGGCTGAGTGTCACTCTTTAAAGGAGACTGGCGTCTGCGGGTTGAATCGAGGCTGTGTGTCGCTCTTTAACGGAGAATGGTGTGTGCGGGCTGAATCGAGGCTGACTGTCGCTCTTTAACGGAGAGTGGCGTGTGCGGGCTGAACCAAGGCTGAGTGTCACTCTTTAACGGAGTGTTTTGTGTGCGGACTGAATCGAGGCTGAGTGTCGCTCTTTAACGGAGAGTGGTGTGTGCGGGCTGAATCGAGGCTGTGTGTTGCTCTTTAACGGAGAGTTGTGTGTGCGGGCTTAATCGAGGCTGAGTGTCACTCTTTAACGGAGAGCGGCGTATGCGGGTTGAATCGATGCTGAGTGCAGTGTCGCTCTTTAACGGAGAGTAGTGTGTGCGGGCTGAATCGAGGCTGAGTGTGGCTCCTTAATGGAGAGTGGCGTCTGCGGGCTGAATCGAGGCTGAGTGTCGCTCTTTAACGGAGAGTGGTGTGTGCGGGCTGAATCGAGGCTGAGTGTCGCTCTTTAACGGAGAGTGGTGTGTGCGTCTGAATCGAGGCTTAGTGTCGCTCTTTAACGGAGAGTGTGTGCGGGCTGAATCGAGGCTGAGTGTCGCTCTTTAACGGAGAGTGGCATATGCGGGCTGAATCGAGGCTGAGTGTCACTCTTTAACGTAGAGTGGCGTCTGCGGGCTGAATCGAGGCTGAGTGCAGTGTCCCTCTTTAACGGAGAGTGTGTGCGGGCTGAGTCGAGGCTGAGTGTCGCTCTTTCACGGAGAATGGCTTGTGCGGGCTGAATCGAGGCTGTGTGTCGCTCTTTAACGGAGAGTTGTGTGTGTGGGTTGAATCGAGGCTGTGTGTCGCTCTTTAACGGGGAGTGGCGTGCGTGGGTTGAATCGAGGCTGAGTGTCGCTCCTTAATGGAGAGTGGCGTGTGCGGGCTGAATCGAGGCTGAGTGTCACTCTTTAACGGAGAGTGGCGTCTGCGGGCTGAATCGAGGCTGAGTGCAGTGTCCCTCTTTAACGGAGAGTGGCGAGTGCGGGCTGAGTCGAGGCTGAGTGTCCCTCTTTAACGGACAGTGGTGTGTGCGGGCTAAAACGAGGCTGTGTGTCGCTCTTTAACGGAGAATGGCATGTGCAGGCTGAATCGAGGCTGAGTGTCGCTCTTTAACGGAGAGTGGTGTGTGCGGGCTGAATCGAGGCTGAGTATCACTCTTTAACGGAGAGTGGCTTCTGAAGGCTGAATTGAGGCTGAGCGCAGTGTCACTCTTTAACAGAGAGTGGTGTGTGAGGACTGAATCGAGGCTGAGTGTCACTATGTAACGAGGAGTGTGTGTGGGCTAAATCGAGGCTGAGTGTTACTCTTTAACAGAGAGTGGCGTGTGCGGGTTGAATCGAGGCTGAGTGCAGTGTCGCTCTTTAACGGCGAGTGGTGTTTGCGGGCTGAATCGAGGCTGTGTGTCGCTCTTTAACGGAGAGTTGTGTGTGCGGGCTGCATCGAGGCTGAGTGTCACTCTTTAACTTAGAGTGGCGTCTGCGGGCTGAATCGAGGCTGAGTGCAGTGTCCTTCTTTAACGGAGAGTGGCGTGTACGGGCTGAGTCGAGGCTGAGTGTCCCTCTTTAACGGACAGTGGTGTGTGCGGGCTAAAACGAGGCTGTGTGTCGCTCTTTCACGGAGAATGGCTTGTGCGGGCTGAATCGAGGCTGTGTGTCGCTCTTTAACGGAGAGTTGTGTGTGTGGGTTGAATCGAGGCTGTGTGTCGCTCTTTAACGGGGAGTGGCGTGCATGGGTTGAATCGAGGCTGAGTGTCGCTCCTTAATGGAGAGTGGCGTATGCGGGCTGAATCGAGGCTGAGTGTCACTCTTTAACGGAGAGTGGCGTCTGCGGGCTGAATCGAGGCTGAGTGCAGTGTCCCTCTTTAACGGAGAGTGGCGAGTGCGGGCTGAGTCGAGGCTGAGTGTCCCTCTTTAACGGACAGTGGTGTGTGCGGGCTAAAACGAGGCTGTGTGTCTCTCTTTAACGGAGAATGGCATGTGCAGGCTGAATCGAGGCTGAGTGTCGCTCTTTAACGGAGAGTTGTGTGTGCGGGCGGAATCAAGGCTGAGTGTCACCCTTTAACGGAGAGTGTGTGCGTGCTAAATCGAGGCTGAGTGTCACTCTTTAACGGACAGTGGTGTGTGCGGGCCAAAACAAGGCTGAGTGTCACTCTTTACAGGAGAGTGGTGTGTGCGGGCTGAGTCGAGGCTGAGTGTCGCTCTTTAACGGGGAGCGGCGTGTGCGGGTTGAATCGAGGCTGAGTGTGGCTCTTTAACGGAGAGCGTGCTGTGCTGGCTGAATCGAGGCTGAGTGTCGCTCTTTAACGGAGAGTGTGTGCAGGCTAAATCGAGGCTGAGTGTCACTCTTTAACTGAGTGTGGTGTGCGCAGGCTGAGTCGAGGCTGAGTGTCGCTGTTTAACGGGGAGTGGCGTGTGCAGGCTGAATCGAGGCTGAGTGTCGCTCCTTAATGCAGAGTGGCGTATGCGGGCTGAATCGAGGCTGAGTGTCACTCTTTAACGGAGAGTGGCGTCTGCGGGCTGAATCGAGGCTGAGTGCAGTGTCCCTCTTTAACGGAGAGTGGCGTGTGCGGGCTGAGTCGAGGCTGAGTGTCGCTCTTTAACGGAGAGTGGCGTCTGCGGGCTGAATCGAGGCTGAGTGTCCCCTTTAACGGACAGTTGTGTGTGCGGGCTAAAACGAGGCTGTGTGTCACTCTTTAACGGAGAGTAGTGCGTGCGGGCTGAATCGAGGCTGTGTGTCGCTCTTTAACGGAGAGTTATGTGTGCGGGCTAAATCCAGGCTGAGTGTCACTCTTTAACGGAGAGCGGCGTGTGCGGGTTGAATCGAGGCTGAGTGCAGTGACGCTCTTTAACGGAGAGTGGTGTGTGCGGGCTGAATCGAGGCTGAGTGTCACTCTTTAACGGAGAGTGGCGTCTGCGGGCTGAATTGAGGCTGAGCGCAGTGTCACTCTTTAACAGAGGGTGGCGTGTGCGAGCTGAATCGAGGCTGAGTGTCACCCTTTAACGGAGAGTGTGTGCGTGCTAAATCGAGGCTGAGTGTCACTCTTTAACGGAGTGTTGTGTGTGCGGTCTGAATCGAGGCTGTGTGTCGCTCTTTAATGGAGAGTGGCGTATGCGGGCTGAATCGAGGCTGAGTGTCACTCTTTAGCTTAGAGTGGCGTCTGCGGGCTGAATCAAGGCTGAGTGTCACCCTTTAACGGAGAGTGTGTGCGTGCTAAATCGAGGCTGAGTGTCACTCTTTAACGGACAGTGGTGTGTGCGGGCCAAAACAAGGCTGAGTGTCACTCTTTACAGGAGAGTGGTGTGTGCGGGCTGAGTCGAGGCTGTGTGTCGCTCTTTAACGGGGAGCGGCGTGTGCGGGTTGAATCGAGGCTGAGTGTGGCTCTTTAACGGAGAGCGTGCTGTGCTGGCTGAATCGAGGCTGAGTGTCGCTCTTTAACGGAGAGTGTGTGCAGGCTAAATCGAGGCTGAGTGTCACTCTTTAACTGAGTGTGGTGTGCGCAGGCTGAGTCGAGGCTGAGTGTCGCTGTTTAACGGGGAGTGGCGTGCGCAGGCTGAATCGAGGCTGAGTGTCGCTCCTTAATGGAGAGTGGCGTATGCGGGCTGAATCGAGGCTGAGTGTCACTCTTTAACGGAGAGTGGCGTCTGCGGTCTGAATCGAGGCTGAGTACAGTGTCCCTCTTTAACGGAGAGTTTGTGAGGGCTGAGTCGAGGCTGAGTGTCCCTCTTTAACAGACAGTGGTGTGTGCAGGCTAAATCAAGGCTGAGTGTCACTCTTTAAATGAGAGTGGTGTGTGCGGGTTGAGTCGAGGCTGAGTGTCGCTCTTTAACGGGGAGCGGCGTGTGCGGGTTGAATCGAGGCTGAGTGTCGCTCTTTAACGGAGTGTGGTGTGCGCAGGCTGAGTCGAGGCTGAGTGTCGCTGTTTAACGGGGAGTGGCGTGTGCAGGCTGAATCGAGGCTGAGTGTCACTCTTTAAAGGAGACTGGCGTCTGCGGACTGAATCGAGGCTGAGTGTCGCTCTTTAACGGAGAGTGGTGTGTGCGGGCTGAATCGAGGCTGTGTGTTGCTCTTTAACGGAGAGTTGTGTGTGCGGGCTTAATCGAGGCTGAGTGTCACTCTTTAACGGAGAGCGGCGTATGCGGGTTGAATCGATGCTGAGTGCAGTGTCGCTCTTTAACGGAGAGTAGTGTGTGCGGGCTGAATCGAGGCTGAGTGTGGCTCCTTAATGGAGAGTGGCGTCTGCGGGCTGAATCGAGGCTGAGTGTCGCTCTTTAACGGAGAGTGGTGTGTGCGGGCTGAATCGAGGCTGAGTGTCGCTCTTTAACGGAGAGTGGTGTGTGCGTCTGAATCGAGGCTTAGTGTCGCTCTTTAACGGAGAGTGTGTGCGGGCTGAATCGAGGCTGAGTGTCGCTCTTTAACGGAGAGTGGCATATGCGGGCTGAATCGAGGCTGAGTGTCACTCTTTAACGTAGAGTGGCGTCTGCGGGCTGAATCGAGGCTGAGTGCAGTGTCCCTCTTTAACGGAGAGTGTGTGCGGGCTGAGTCGAGGCTGAGTGTCGCTCTTTCACGGAGAATGGCTTGTGCGGGCTGAATCGAGGCTGTGTGTCGCTCTTTAACGGAGAGTTGTGTGTGTGGGTTGAATCGAGGCTGTGTGTCGCTCTTTAACGGGGAGTGGCGTGCGTGGGTTGAATCGAGGCTGAGTGTCGCTCCTTAATGGAGAGTGGCGTATGCGGGCTGAATCGAGGCTGAGTGTCACTCTTTAACGGAGAGTGGCGTCTGCGGGCTGAATCGAGGCTGAGTGCAGTGTCCCTCTTTAACGGAGAGTGGCGAGTGCGGGCTGAGTCGAGGCTGAGTGTCCCTCTTTAACGGACAGTGGTGTGTGCGGGCTAAAACGAGGCTGTGTGTCTCTCTTTAACGGAGAATGGCATGTGCAGGCTGAATCGAGGCTGAGTGTCGCTCTTTAACGGAGAGTTGTGTGTGCGGGCTGAATCAAGGCTGAGTGTCACCCTTTAACGGAGAGTGTGTGCGTGCTAAATCGAGGCTGAGTGTCACTCTTTAACGGACAGTGGTGTGTGCGGGCCAAAACAAGGCTGAGTGTCACTCTTTACAGGAGAGTGGTGTGTGCGGGCTGAGTCGAGGCTGAGTGTCGCTCTTTAACGGGGAGCGGCGTGTGCGGGTTGAATCGAGGCTGAGTGTGGCTCTTTAACGGAGAGCGTGCTGTGCTGGCTGAATCGAGGCTGAGTGTCGCTCTTTAACGGAGAGTGTGTGCAGGCTAAATCGAGGCTGAGTGTCACTCTTTAACTGAGTGTGGTGTGCGCAGGCTGAGTCGAGGCTGAGTGTCGCTGTTTAATGGGGAGTGGCGTGTGCAGGCTGAATCGAGGCTGAGTGTCGCTCCTTAATGCAGAGTGGCGTATGCGGGCTGAATCGAGGCTGAGTGTCCCTCTTTAACGGAGAGTGGCGTGTGCGGGCTGAGTCGAGGCTGAGTGTCGCTCTTTAACGGAGAGTGGCGTCTGCGGGCTGAATCGAGGCTGAGTGTCCCCTTTAACGGACAGTTGTGTGTGCGGGCTAAAACGAGGCTGTGTGTCACTCTTTAACGGAGAGTAGTGCGTGCGGGCTGAATCGAGGCTGTGTGTCGCTCTTTAACGGAGAGTTATGTGTGCAGGCTAAATCCAGGCTGAGTGTCACTCTTTAACGGAGAGCGGCGTGTGCGGGTTGAATCGAGGCTGAGTGCAGTGACGCTCTTTAACGGAGAGTGGTGTGTGCGGGCTGAATCGAGGCTGAGTGTCACTCTTTAACGGAGAGTGGCGTCTGCGGGCTGAATTGAGGCTGAGCGCAGTGTCACTCTTTAACAGAGGGTGGCGTGTGCGAGCTGAATCGAGGCTGAGTGTCACCCTTTAACGGAGAGTGTGTGCGTGCTAAATCGAGGCTGAGTGTCACTCTTTAACGGAGTGTTGTGTGTGCGGTCTGAATCGAGGCTGTGTGTCGCTCTTTAATGGAGAGTGGCGTATGCGGGCTGAATCGAGGCTGAGTGTCGCTCTTTAACGGGGAGCGGCGTGTGCGGGTTGAATCGAGGCTGAGTGTCGCTCTTTAACGGAGAGCGTGCTGTGCTGGCTGAATCGAGGCTGAGTGTCGCTCTTTAACGGAGAGTGTGTGCAGGCTAAATCGAGGCTGAGTGTCACTCTTTAACGGAGTGTGGTGTGCGCAGGCTGAGTCGAGGCTGAGTGTCGCTGTTTAACGGGGAGTGGCGTGTGCAGGCTGAATCGAGGCTGAGTGTCACTCTTTAAAGGAGACTGGCGTCTGCGGGTTGAATCGAGGCTGTGTGTCGCTCTTTAACGGAGAATGGTGTGTGCGGGCTGAATCGAGGCTGAGTGTCGCTCTTTAACGGAGAGTGGTGTGTGCGGGCTGAATCGAGGCTGTGTGTTGCTCTTTAACGGAGAGTTGTGTGTGCGGGCTTAATCGAGGCTGAGTGTCACTCTTTAACGGAGAGCGGCGTATGCGGGTTGAATCGATGCTGAGTGCAGTGTCGCTCTTTAACGGAGAGTAGTGTGTGCGGGCTGAATCGAGGCTGAGTGTGGCTCCTTAATGGAGAGTGGCGTCTGCGGGCTGAATCGAGGCTGAGTGTCGCTCTTTAACGGAGAGTGGTGTGTGCGGGCTGAATCGAGGCTGAGTGTCGCTCTTTAACGGAGAGTGGTGTGTGCGTCTGAATCGAGGCTTAGTGTCGCTCTTTAACGGAGAGTGTGTGCGGGCTGAATCGAGGCTGAGTGTCGCTCTTTAACGGAGAGTGGCATATGCGGGCTGAATCGAGGCTGAGTGTCACTCTTTAACGGAGAGTGGCGTCTGCGGGCTGAATCGAGGCTGAGTGCAGTGTCCCTCTTTAACGGAGAGTGTGTGCGGGCTGAGTCGAGGCTGAGTGTCCCTCTTTAACGGACAGTTGTGTGTGCGGGCTAAAACGAGGCTGAGTGTCACTCTTTAAAGGAGACTGGCGTGTGCGGGTTGAATCGAGGCTGTGTGTCGCTCTTTAACGGAGAACGGTGTGTGCAGGCTGAATCGAGGCTGAGTGACGCTCTTTAACGTAGAATGGCGTGTGCGGGCTGAACCAAGGCTGAGTGTCACTCTTTAACGGAGTGTTTTGTGTGCGGACTGAATCGAGGCTGAGTGTCACTCTGTAACGAGGAGTGTGTGCGGGCTAAATCGAGGCTGAGTGTCGCTCTATAACGGAGAGTGGTGTGTGCGGGCTGAATCGAGGCTGTGTGTTGCTCATTAACGGAGAGTTGTGTGTGCGGGTTAAATCGAAGCTGAGTGTCACTCTTTAACGGAGAGCGGCGTGTGCGGGTTGAATCGATGCTGAGTGCAGTGTCGCTCTTTAACGGAGAGTTGTGTGTGCGGGCTGAATCGAGGCTGAGTGTCGCTCCTTAATGGAGAGTGGCGTCTGCGGGCTGAATCGAGGCTGACTGTCGCTCTTTAATGGAGAGTGGTGTGTGCGGGCTGAATCGAGGCTGAGTGTCGCTCTTTAACGGAGAGTGGTGTGTGCGTCTGAACCGAGGCTTAGTGTCGCTCTTTAACGGAGAGTGTGTGCGGGCTAAATCGAGGCTGAGTGTAACTCTTTAACCGAGAGTGGCGTGTGCGGGATGAATCGTGGTTGAGTGTCGTTCTTTAACGGAAAGTGGCGTGTGTGGGCCGAATCGAGGCTGAGTGTCGCTCTTTAACGGAGAGTGGCATATGCGGGCTGAATCGAGGCTGAGTGTCACTCTTTAACGGAGAGTGGCGTCTGCGGGCTGAATCGAGGCTGAGTGCAGTGTCCCTCTTTAACAGAGAGTGTGTGCGGGCTGAGTCGAGGCTGAGAGTCCCTCTTTAACGGACAGTGGTGTGTGCGGGCTAAAACGAGGCTGAGTGTCACTCTTTATATGAGAGTGGTGTGTGCGGGCTGAGTCGAGGCTGAGTGTCGCTCTTTAACGGGGAGCGGCGTGTGCGGGTTGAATGGAGACTGAGTGTCGCTCTTTAACGGAGAGCGTGCTGTGCTGGTGGAATCGAGGCTGTGTGTCGCTCTTTAACGGAGAGTGTTTGCAGGCTAAATCGAGGCTGAGTGTCACTCTTTAACGGAGTGTGGTGTGCGCAGGCTGAGTCGAGGCTGAGTGTCGCTGTTTAACGGGGAGTGGCGTGTGCAGGCTGAATCGAGGCTGAGTGTCGCTCCTTAATGGAAACTGGCGTATGCGGGCTGAATTGAGGCTGAGTGTCACTCTTTAACGGAGAGTGGCGTCTGCGGGCTGAATCGAGGCTCAGTGTCACCCTTTAACGGAGAGTGTGTGCGTGCTAAATCGAGGCTGAGTGTCACTCTTTAACGGACAGTGGTTTGTGCGGGCCAAAACGAGGCTGAGTGTCACTCTTTAAAGGAGAGTGTTGTGTGCGGGCTGAGTCGAGGCTGAGTGTCGCTCTTTAACGGAGAGTGTGTGCGGGCTGAATCGAGGCTGTGTGTCGCTCTTTAACGGAGAGTTGTGTGCGCGGGCTAAATCGAGGCTGAGTGTCACTCTTTAACGGAGAGCGGCGTGTGCGGGTTGAATCGAGGCTGTGTGTCGCTCTTTAACGGGGAGTGGCGTGTGCGGGCTGAATCGAGGCTGTGTGTCGCTGTTTAACGGGGAGTGGCGTGTGCGGGTTGAATCGAGGCTGTGTGTCGCTCTTTAACGGAGAATGGCGTGTGCGGGCTGAATCGAGGCTGAGTGTCGCTTTTTAACGGAGAGTGGCGTGTGCGGGCTGAATCAAGGCTGAGTGTCACTCTTTAACGGAGTGTTTTGTGTGCGGACTGAATCGCGGCTGAGTGTCACTCTGTAACGAGGAGTGTGTGCGGGCTAAATCGAGGCTGAGTGTCGCTCTTTAACGGAGAGTGGTGTGTGCGGGCTGAATCGAGGCTGTGTGTCGCTCTTTAACGGAGAGTTGTGTGTGCGGGCTAAATCGAGGCTGAGTGTCGCTCTTTAACGGGGAGCGGCGTGTGCGGACTGAATCGAGGCTGAGTGTCGCTCTTTAACGGAGAGCGTGCTGTGCTGGCTGAATCGAGGCTGAGTGTCGCTCTTTAACGGAGAGTGTGTGCAGGCTAAATCGAGGCTGAGTGTCACTCTTTAACTGAGTGTGGTGTGCGCAGGCTGAGTCGAGGCTGAGTGTCGCTGTTTAACGGGGAGTGGCGTGTGCAGGCTGAATCGAAGCTGTGTGTCGCTCCTTAATGCAGAGTGGCGTATGCGGGCTGAATCGAGGCTGAGTGTCACTCTTTAATGGAGAGTGGCGTCTGCGGGCTGAATCGAGGCTGAGTGCAGTGTCCCTCTTTAACGGAGAGTGGCGTGTGCGGGCTGAGTCGAGGCTGAGTGTCGCTCTTTAACGGAGAGTGGCGTCTGCGGGCTGAATCGAGGCTGAGTGTCCCCTTTAACGGACAGTTGTGTGTGCGGGCTAAAACGAGGCTGTGTGTCACTCTTTAACGGAGAGTAGTGTGTGCGGGCTGAATCGAGGCTGTGTGTCGCTCTTTAACGGAGAGTTATGTGTGCGGGCTAAATCCAGGCTGAGTGTCACTCTTTAACGGAGAGCGGCGTGCGCGGGTTGAATCGAGGCTGAGTGCAGTGACGCTCTTTAACGGAGAGTGGTGTGTGCAGGCTGAATCGAGGCTGAGTGTCACTCTTTAACGGAGAGTGGCGTCTGCGGGCTGAATTGAGGCTGAGCGCAGTGTCACTCTTTAACAGAGGGTGGCGTGTGCGAGCTGAATCGAGGCTGAGTGTCACCCTTTGACGGAGAGTGTGTGCGTGCTAAATCGAGGCTGAGTGTCACTCTTTAACGGAGTGTTGTGTGTGCGGTCTGAATCGAGGCTGTGTGTCGCTCTTTAATGGAGAGTGGCGTATGCGGGCTGAATCGAGGCTGAGTGTCACTCTTTAACTTAGAGTGGCGTCTGCGGGCTGAATCGAGGCTGAGTGCAGTGTCCCTCTTTAACGGACAGTGGTGTGTGCGGGCTAAAACGAGGCTGTGTGTCGCGCTTTAACGGAGAATGGCTTGTGCGGGCTGAATCGAGGCTGTGTGTCGCTCTTTAACGGAGAGTGGTGTGTGCGGATTGAATCGCGGCTGAACGCAGAGTCGCTCTGTAATGGAGAGATGTGTGTGCAGGCTGAATAGAGACTGCGTGTCGCTCTTTAACGGAGAGCGTGCTGTGCTGGCTGAATCGAGGCTGAGTGTCACTCTTTAACGGAGTGTGGTATGCGCAGGCTGAGTCGAGGCTGAGTGTCGCTGTTTTACGGGGAGTGGCGTGTGCAGGCTGAATCGAGGCTGAGTGTCGCTCCTTATTGGAGAGTGGCGTATGCGGGCTGAATCGAGGCTGAGTGTCACTCTTTAACGGAGTGTGGCGTCTGCGGGCTGAATCGAGGCTGAGTGCAGTGTCCCTCTTTAACGGAGAGTGGCGTGTGCGGGCTGAGTCGAGGCTGAGTGTCCCTCTTTAACGGACAGTTGTGTGTGCGGGCTAAAACGAGGCGGTGTGTCACTCTTTAACGGGGAGTGGTGTGTGCGGGCTGAATCGAGGCTGTGTGTCGCTCTTTAACGGAGAGTTATGTGTGCGGGTTGAACCGAGGCTGAGTGCAGTGACGCTCTTTAACGGAGAGTGGTGTGTGCGGGCTGAATCGAGGCTGAGTGTCACTCTTTAACGGAGAGTGGCTTCTGAGGGCTGAATTGAGGCTGAGCGCAGTGTCACTCTTTAACAGAGAGTGGTGTGTGCGGGCTCAATCGAGGCTGA
The DNA here is from genome assembly GCF_030028105.1 of Mobula birostris. NCBI lineage: Eukaryota > Metazoa > Chordata > Chondrichthyes > Myliobatiformes > Myliobatidae > Mobula > Mobula birostris. The sequence continues at coordinate 78,419 of NW_027278442.1, forward strand.
GTGTCGCTCTTTAACGGAGAGTGGCATCTACGGGCTGAATTGAGGCTGAGCGCAGCGTCACTCTTTAACAGAGAGTTGTGTATGCGTGCTCAATCGAGGCTGAGTGTCGCTCTTTAACAGAGGGTGGCGTGTGCGGGTGAATCGAGGCTGAGTGTCACCCTTTAACGGAGTGTGTGTGCGTGCTAAATCGAGGCTGAGTGTCACTCTTTAACGGAGTGTTGTGTGTGAGGACTGATTCGAGGCTGAGTGTCACTATGTAACGAGGAGTGTGTGCGGGCTAAATCGAGGCAGAGTGTCACTCTTTAACGGAGAGTGGCGTCTGCGGGCTGAATTGAGGCTGAGCGCAGTGTCACTCTTTAACAGAGAGTGGTGTGTGCGGGCTCAATCGAGGCTGAGTGTCGCTCTTTAACAGAGGGTGGCGTGTGCGGGCTGAATCAAGGCTGAGTGTCACTCTTTAACGGAGTGTTGTGTGTGAGGACTGATTCGAGGCTGAGTGTCACTAAGTAACGAGGAGTGTGTGCGGGCTAAATCCAGGCTGAGTGTTACTCTTTAACAGAGAGTGGCGTGTGCGGTTTGAATCGAGGCTGAGTGTCACTCTTTAACGGAGAGTGGCGTGTGCGGGCTGAATCGTGGTTGAGTGTCGTTCTTTAACGGAAAGTGGCGTTTGTGGGCCGAATCGAGGCTGAGTGTTACTCTTTAATGGATAGTGGCGTATGCGGGCTGAATCGAGGCTGTGTGTCGCTCTTTAACGGAGAGTGGTGTGTGTGGACTGAATCGCGGCTGAACGCAGAGTCGCTCTGTAATGGAGAGATGTGTGTGCAGGCTGAATAGAGACTGAGTGTCGCTCTTTAACGGAGAGTGGCGTATGCGGGCTGAATCGAGGCTGAGTGTCACTCTTTAACAGAGGGTGGCATGTGCTGGCTGAATCGAGGCTGAGTGTCGCTCTTTAACGGAGAGTGGTGTGTGCGGGCTGAATCGAGGCTGAGTGTCACTCTTTAACGGAGAGTGGTGTGTGCAGGCTGAGTCGAGGCTGAGTGTCGCTCCTTAATGGAGACTGGCGTATGCGGGCTGAATCGAGGCTGAGTGTCACTCTTTAACGGAGAGTGGCGTCTGCTGCCTGAATCGAGGCTGAGTGCAGTGTCCCTCTTTAACGGGGAGCGGCGTGAGCGGATTGAATCGAGGCTCTGTGTCGCTCTTTAACGGAGAGTGGTGTGTGCGGACTGAATCGAGTCTGAACACAGAGTCGCTCTGTAATGGAGAGATGCGTGTGCGGGTTAAATAGAGGCTGAGTGTCGCTCTTTAACGGAGAGCGTGCTGTGCGGGCTGATTCGAGGCTGAGTGTCACTCTTTAACGTAGAGTGGTGTGTGCGGGCTGAATCGAGGCTGTGTGTCGCTCTTTAACGGGGAGTGGCTTGTGCGGGTTGGATCGAGGCTGAGTGTCGCTCCTTAATGGAGAGTGGCGTGTGCGGGCTGAATCGAGGCTGAGTGCAGTGTCCCTCTTTAACGGAGAGTGGCGTGTGCGGGCTGAGTCGAGGCTGAGTGTCGCTGTTTAACGGGGAGTGGCGTGTGCAGGCTGAATCGAGGCTGTGTGTCGCTCCTTAATGCAGAGTGGCGTATGCGGGCTGAATCGAGGCTGAGTGTCACTCTTTAATGGAGAGTGGCGTCTGCGGGCTGAATCGAGGCTGAGTGCAGTGTCCCTCTTTAACGGAGAGTGGCGTGTGCGGGCTGAGTCGAGGCTGAGTGTCGCTCTTTAACGGAGAGTGGCGTCTGCGGGCTGAATCGAGGCTGAGTGTCCCCTTTAACGGACAGTTGTGTGTGCGGGCTAAAACGAGGCTGTGTGTCACTCTTTAACGGAGAGTAGTGCGTGCGGGCTGAATCGAGGCTGTGTGTCGCTCTTTAACGGAGAGTTATGTGTGCGGGCTAAATCCAGGCTGAGTGTCACTCTTTAACGGAGAGCGGCGTGCGCGGGTTGAATCGAGGCTGAGTGCAGTGACGCTCTTTAACGGAGAGTGGTGTGTGCAGGCTGAATCGAGGCTGAGTGTCACTCTTTAACGGAGAGTGGCGTCTGCGGGCTGAATTGAGGCTGAGCGCAGTGTCACTCTTTAACAGAGGGTGGCGTGTGCGAGCTGAATCGAGGCTGAGTGTCACCCTTTAACGGAGAGTGTGTGCGTGCTAAATCGAGGCTGAGTGTCACTCTTTAACTTAGAGTGGCGTCTGCGGGCTGAATCGAGGCTGAGTGCAGTGTCCCTCTTTAACGGACAGTGGTGTGTGCGGGCTAAAACGAGGCTGTGTGTCGCGCTTTAACGGAGAATGGCTTGTGCGGGCTGAATCGAGGCTGTGTGTCGCTCTTTAACGGAGAGTGGTGTGTGCGGATTGAATCGCGGCTGAACGCAGAGTCGCTCTGTAATGGAGAGATGTGTGTGCAGGCTGAATAGAGACTGCGTGTCGCTCTTTAACGGAGAGCGTGCTGTGCTGGCTGAATCGAGGCTGAGTGTCACTCTTTAACGGAGTGTGGTATGCGCAGGCTGAGTCGAGGCTGAGTGTCGCTGTTTTACGGGGAGTGGCGTGTGCAGGCTGAATCGAGGCTGAGTGTCGCTCCTTATTGGAGAGTGGCGTATGCGGGCTGAATCGAGGCTGAGTGTCACTCTTTAACGGAGTGTGGCGTCTGCGGGCTGAATCGAGGCTGAGTGCAGTGTCCCTCTTTAACGGAGAGTGGCGTGTGCGGGCTGAGTCGAGGCTGAGTGTCCCTCTTTAACGGACAGTTGTGTGTGCGGGCTAAAACGAGGCGGTGTGTCACTCTTTAACGGAGAGTGGTGTGTGCGGGCTGAATCGAGGCTGTGTGTCGCTCTTTAACGGAGAGTTATGTGTGCGGGCCAATTCGAGGCTGTGTGTCACTCTTTAACGGAGAGCGGCGTGTGCGGGTTGAACCGAGGCTGAGTGCAGTGACGCTCTTTAACGGAGAGTGGTGTGTGCGGGCTGAATCGAGGCTGAGTGTCACTCTTTAACGGAGAGTGGCTTCTGAGGGCTGAATTGAGGCTGAGCGCAGTGTCACTCTTTAACAGAGAGTGGTGTGTGCGGGCTCAATCGAGGCTGAGTGTCGCTCTTTAACGGAGAGTGGCATCTACGGGCTGAATTGAGGCTGAGCGCAGCGTCACTCTTTAACAGAGAGTTGTGTATGCGTGCTCAATCGAGGCTGAGTGTCGCTCTTTAACAGAGGGTGGCGTGTGCGGGTGAATCGAGGCTGAGTGTCACCCTTTAACGGAGTGTGTGTGCGTGCTAAATCGAGGCTGAGTGTCACTCTTTAACGGAGTGTTGTGTGTGAGGACTGATTCGAGGCTGAGTGTCACTATGTAACGAGGAGTGTGTGCGGGCTAAATCGAGGCAGAGTGTCACTCTTTAACGGAGAGTGGCGTCTGCGGGCTGAATTGAGGCTGAGCGCAGTGTCACTCTTTAACAGAGAGTGGTGTGTGCGGGCTCAATCGAGGCTGAGTGTCGCTCTTTAACAGAGGGTGGCGTGTGCGGGCTGAATCAAGGCTGAGTGTCACTCTTTAACGAGTGTTGTGTGTGAGGACTGATTCGAGGCTGAGTGTCACTAAGTAACGAGGAGTGTGTGCGGGCTAAATCCAGGCTGAGTGTTACTCTTTAACAGAGAGTGGCGCGTGCGGTTTGAATCGAGGCTGAGTGTCACTCTTTAACGGAGAGTGGCGTGTGCGGGCTGAATCGTGGTTGAGTGTCGTTCTTTAACGGAAAGTGGCGTTTGTGGGCCGAATCGAGGCTGAGTGTTACTCTTTAATGGATAGTGGCGTATGCGGGCTGAATCGAGGCTGTGTGTCGCTCTTTAACGGAGAGTGGTGTGTGTGGACTGAATCGCGGCTGAACGCAGAGTCGCTCTGTAATGGAGAGATGTGTGTGCAGGCTGAATAGAGACTGAGTGTCGCTCTTTAACGGAGAGTGGCGTATGCGGGCTGAATCGAGGCTGAGTGTCACTCTTTAACAGAGGGTGGCATGTGCTGGCTGAATCGAGGCTGAGTGTCGCTCTTTAACGGAGAGTGGTGTGTGCGGGCTGAATCGAGGCTGAGTGTCACTCTTTAACGGAGAGTGGTGTGTGCAGGCTGAGTCGAGGCTGAGTGTCGCTCCTTAATGGAGACTGGCGTATGCGGGCTGAATCGAGGCTGAGTGTCACTCTTTAACGGAGAGTGGCGTCTGCGGCCTGAATCGAGGCTGAGTGCAGTGTCCCTCTTTAACGGGGAGCGGCGTGAGCGGATTGAATCGAGGCTCTGTGTCGCTCTTTAACGGAGAGTGGTGTGTGCGGACTGAATCGAGTCTGAACACAGAGTCGCTCTGTAATGGAGAGATGCGTGTGCAGGTTAAATAGAGGCTGAGTGTCGCTCTTTAACGGAGAGCGTGCTGTGCGGGCTGATTCGAGGCTGAGTGTCACTCTTTAACGTAGAGTGGTGTGTGCGGGCTGAATCGAGGCTGTGTGTCGCTCTTTAACGGGGAGTGGCTTGTGCGGGTTGAATCGAGGCTGAGTGTCGCTCCTTAATGGAGAGTGGCGTGTGCGGGCTGAATCGAGGCTGAGTGCAGTGTCCCTCTTTAACGGAGAGTGGCGTGTGCGGGCTGAGTCGAGGCTGTGTGTCGCTCTTTAACGGAGAGTGGTGTGTGCGGACTGAATCGCGGCTGAACGCAGAGTCGCTCTGTAATGGAGAGATGTGTGTGCAGGCTGAATAGAGACTGAGTGTCGCTCTTTCACGGAGAGTGGCGTGTGCGAGCTGAATCGAGGCTGAGTGTCACCCTTTAACGGAGAGTGCGTGCGTGCTAAATCGAGGCTGAGTGTCACTCTTTAACGGAGTGTTGTGTGTGAGGACTGAATCGAGGCTGAGTGTCACTATGTAACGAGGAGTGTGTGTGGGCTAAATCGAGGCTGAGTGTTACTCTTTAACAGAGAGTGGCGTGTGCGGGCTGAATCGTGGTTGAGTGTCGTTCTTTAACGGAAAATGGTGTTTGTGGGCCGAATCGAGGCTGAGTGTTACTCTTTAATGGATAGTGGCGTATGCGGGCTGAATCGAGGCTGTGTGTTGCTCTTTAATGGAGAGTGGTGTGTGTGGACTGAATCGAGCTGAACGCAGAGTCGCTCTGTAATGGAGAGATGTGTGTGCAGGCTGAATAGAGACTGAGTGTCGCTCTTTAACGGAGAGTGGCGTATGCGGGCTGAATCGAGGCTGAGTGTCACTCTTTAACAGAGGGTGGCATGTGCTGGCTGAATCGAGGCTGAGTGTCGCTCTTTAACGGAGAGTGGTGTGTGCGGTCTGAATCGAGGCTGAGTGTCACTCTTTAACGGAGAGTGGTGTGCGCAGGCTGAGTCGAGGCTGAGTGTCGCTCCTTAATGGAGAGTGCCGTATGCGGGCTGAATCGAGGCTGAGAGTCACTCTTTAACGGAGAGTGGCGTCTGCGGCCTGAATCGAGGCTGAGTGCAGTGTCCCTCTTTAACGGAGAGTGGCGTGTGCGGGCTAAAACGAGGCTGACTGTCACTCTTTAAAGGAGAGTGGTGTGTGCAGGCTGAGTCGAGGCTGAGTGTCGCTCTTTAACGGGGAGCGGCGTGAGCGGATTGAATCGAGGCTGTGTGTCGCTCTTTAACGGAGAGTGGTGTGTGTGGACTGAATCGAGTCTGAACACAGAGTCGCTCTGTAATTGAGAGATGCGTGCGCGGGTTAAATAGAGGCTGAGTGTCACTCTTTAATGGAGAGAGGCGTGTGCGGGTTGAATCGAGGCTGAGTGTCACTCTTTAACGGAGAGTGGTGTGTGCGGGCTGAATCGAGGCTGTGTGTTGCTCTTTAACGGGGAGTGGCGTGTGCGGGTTTAATCGAGGCTAAGTGTCGCTCCTTAATGGAGAGTGGCGTGTGCGGGCTGAATCGAGGATGAGTGCAGTGTCCCTCTTTAACGGAGAGCGGCGTGTGCGGGCTGAGTCGAGGCTGAGTGTCCCTCTTTAACGGACAGTGGTGTGTGCGGGCTAAAACGAGGCTGTGTGTCACTCTTTAAGTAGAGTGGTGTGTGCGGGTTGAATCGAGGCTGTGTGTCGCTCTTTAACGGAGAATGACGTGTGCGGGCTGAATCGAGGCTGAGTGTCACCCTTTACCGGAGAGTGTGAGCGTGCTAATTCGAGGCTGAGTGCCACTCTTTAACAGAGTGTTGTGTGTGAGGACTGAATCGAAGCTGAGAGTCACTATGTAACGAGGAGTGTGTGCGGGCTAATTCGAGGCTGAGTGTTACTCTTTAACAGAGAGTGGCGTGTGCGGGTTGAATCGAGGCTGAGTGCAGTGTCGCTCTTTAACGGCGAGTGGTGTGTGCGGGCTGAATCGAGGCTGTGTGTCGCTCTTTAACGGAGAGTTGAGTATGCGGGCTAAATCGAGGCTGAGTGTCACTCTTTAACGGAGAGCGGCGTGTGCGGGTTGAATCAAGGCTGAGTGTCACTCTTTAACGGAGAGTGGTGTGTGCGGGCTGAATCGAGGCTGTGTGTCGCTCTTTAACGGGGAGTGGCGTGTGTGTGTTGAATCGAGGCAGAGTGTCGCTCCTTAATGGAGAGTGGCGTATGCGGGCTGAATCGAGGCTGAGTGTCACTCTTTAACGGAGAGTGGCGTGTGCGGGCTGAGTCGAGGCTGAGTGTCCCTCTTTAACGGACAGTGGTGTGTGCGGGCTAAAACGAGGCTGAGTGTCACTCTTTGAAGGAGACTGGCGTGTGCGGGTTGAATCGAGGCTGTGTGTCGCTCTTTAACGGAGAATGGCGTGTGCGGGCTGAATCGAGGCTGAGTGTCGCTTTTTAACGGAGAGTGGCGTGTGCGGGCTGAATCAAGGCTGAGTGTCACTCTTTAACGGAGTGTTTTGTGTACGGACTGAATCGAGGCTGAGTGTCACTCTGTAACGAGGAGTGTGTGCGGGCTAAATCGAGGCTGAGTGTCGCTCTTTAACGGAGAGTAGTGTGTGCGGGCTGAATCGAGACTGTGTGTCGCTCTTTAACGGAGAGTTGTGTGTGCGGGCTAAATCGAGGCTGAGTGTCACTCTTTAACGGAGAGCGGCGTGTGCGGGTTGAATCAAGGCTGAGTGTCACTCTTTAACGGAGAGTGGTGTGTGCGGGCTGAATCGAGGCTGTGTGTCGCACTTTAACGGGGAGTGGCGTGTGTGGGTTGAATCGAGGCTGAGTGTCGGTACTTAATGGAGAGTGGCGTATGCGGGCTGAATCGAGGCTGAGTGTCACTCTTTAACAGAGAGTGGTGTCTGCGGGCTGAATCGAGGCTGAGTGCAGTGTCCCTCTTTAACGGAGAGTGGCGTGTGCGGGCTGAGTCGAGGCTGAGTGTCCCTCTTTAACAGACAGTGGTGTGTGCGGGCTAAAACGAGGCTGAGTGTGGCTCCTTAATGGAGAGTGGCGTCTGCGGGCTGAATCGAGGCTGAGTGTCGCTCTTTAACGGAGAGTGGTGTGTGCGGGCTGAATCGAGGCTGAGTGTCGCTCTTTAACGGAGAGTGGTGTGTGCGTATGAACCGAGGCTTAGTGTCGCTCTTTAACGGAGAGTGTGTGCGGGCTAAATCGAGGCTGAGTGCAGTGTCCCTCTTTAACGGAGAGTGTGCGCGGGCTGAGTCGAGGCTGAGTATCCCTCTTTAACGGACAGTGGTGTGTGCGGGCTAAAACGAGGCTGAGTGTCACTCTTTAAATGAGAGTGGTGTGTGCGGGCTGAGTCGAGGCTGAGTGTCGCTCTTTAACGGGGAGCGGCGTGTGCGGGTTGAATCGAGACTGAGTGTCGCTCTTTAACGGAGAGCGTGCTGTGCTGGCGGAATCGAGGCTGAGTGTCGCTCTTTAACGGAGAGTGTGCGCAGGCTAAATCGAGGCTGAGTGTCACTCTTTAACGGAGTGAGGTGTGCGCAGGCTGAGTCGAGGCTGAGTGTCGCTGTTTAACGGGGAGTGGCGTGTGCAGGCTGAATCGAGGCTGAGTGTCGCTCCTTAATGGAGAGTGGCGTCTGCGGGCTGAATCGAGGCTCAGTGTCACCCTTTAACGGAGAGTGTGTGCGTGCTAAATTGAGGCTGAGTGTCACTCTTTAACGGACAGTGGTTTGTGCGGGCCAAAACGAGGCTGAGTGTCACTCTTTAAAGGAGAGTGTTGTGTGCGGGCTGAGTCGAGGCTGACTGTCGCTCTTTAACGGAGAGTGCGTGCGGGCTAAATCGAGGCTGAGTGTCACTCTTTAACGGAGAGTGGCGTCTGTGGGCTGAATTGAGGCTGAGCGCAGAGTCACTGTTTAACAGAGGGTGGCGTGTGCGGGCTGAATCGAGGCTGAGTGTCGTTCTTTAATGGAGAGTGGTGTGTGCGGGCTGAATCGAGGCTTAGTGTCGTTCTTTAACGGAGAGAGTGTGCGGGCTAAATCGAGGCTGAGTGTAACTCTTTAACCGAGAGTGGCCTGTGCGGGCTGAATCGTGGTTGAGTGTCGTTCTTTAATGGAATGTGGCGTGTGTGGGCCGAATCGAGGCTGAGTGTCGCTCTTTAATGGAGAGTGGCATATGCGGGCTGAATCGAGGCTGAGTGTCACTCTTTAATGGAGAGTGGCCTGTGAGGGCTGAATCGAGGCTGAGTGCAGTGTCCCTCTTTAACGGAGAGTGGCGTGTGCGGGCTGAGTCGAGGCTGAGTGTCCCTCTTTAACGGACAGTGGTGTGTGCGGGCTAAAACGAGGCTGAGTGTCACTCTTTAAAGTAGAGTGGTGTGTGCAGGTTGAATCGAGGCTGTGTGTCGCTCTTTAACGGAGAATGGCATGTGCGGGGCTGAATTGAGGCTGAGTGTCACCCTTTAACGGAGAGGGTGTGCGTGCTAAATCGAGGCTGAGTGTCACTCTTTAACGGAGTGTTGTGTGTGACTGAATCGAGGCTGAGTGTCACTATGTAACGAGGAGTGTGTGCGGGCTAATTCGAGGCTGAGTGTTACTCTTTAACAGAGAGTGGCGTGAGCGGGTTGAATCGAGGCTGAGTGCAGTGTCGCTCTTTAACGGCGAGTGGTGTGTGCGGGCTGAATCGAGGCTGTGTGTCGCTCTTTAACGGAGAGTTGTGTGTGCGCGCTAAATTGAGGCTGAGTGTCACTCTTTAATGGAGTGTGGTGTGCGCAGGCTGAGTCGAGGCTGAGTGTCGCTGTTTAACGGGGAGTGGCGTCTGCGGGCTGAATCGAGGCTGAGTGTCGCTCTTTAACGGAGAGTGGTGTGTGCGGGCTGAATCGAGGCAGAGTGTCGCTCTTTAACGGAGAGTGGTGTGTGCGTCTGAACCGAGGCTTAGTGTCGCTCTTTAACGGAGAGTGTGTGCGGGCTAAATCGAGGCTGAGTGTAACTCTTTAACCGAGAGTGGCGTGTGGGGGATGAATCGTGGTTGAGTGTCGTTCTTTAACGGAAAGTGGCGTATGTGGGCCGAATCGAGGCTGAGTGTCGCTCTTTAACGGAGAGTGGCATATGCGGGCTGAATCGAGGCTGAGTGTCACTCTTTAACGGAGAGTGGCGTCTGCGGGCTGAATCGAGGCTGAGTGCAGTGTCCCTCTTTAACGGAGAGTGGCGTGTGCGGGCTGAGTCGAGGCTGAGTGTCCCTCTTTAACGGACAGTGGTGTGTGCGGGCTAAAACGAGGCTGAGTGTCACTCTTTAAATGAGAGTGGTGTGTGCGGGCTGAGTCGAGGCTGGGTGTCGCTCTTTAACGGGGAGCGGCGTGTGCGGGTTGAATCGAGTCTGAGTGTCGCTCTTTAACGGAGAGCGTGCTGTGCTGGCGGAATCAAAGCTGAGTGTCGCTCTTTAACGGAGAGTGTGTGCAGGCTAAATCGAGGCTGAGTGTCGCTGTTTAACGGGGAGTGGCGTGTGCAGGTTGAATCAAGGCTGAGTGTCGCTCCTTAATGGAGAGTGGCGTATGCGGGCTGAATCGAGGCTGAGTGTCACTCTTTAACGGAGAGTGGCGTCTGCGGGCTGAATCGAGGCTCAGTGTCACCCTTTAACGGAGAGTGTGTGCGTGCTAAATCGAGGCTGAGTGTCACTCTTTAACGGACAGTGGTTTGTGCGGGCCAAAACGAGCCTGAGTGTCACTCTTTAAAGGAGAGTGTTGTGTGCGGGCTGAGTCGAGGCTGAGTGTCGCTCTTTAACGGAGAGTGTGTGCGGGCTAAATCGAGGCTGAGTGTCACTCTTTAACGGAGAGTGGCGTCTGCGGGCTGAGTGAGGCTGAGCGCAGTGTCACTCTTTAACAGAGGGTGGCGTGTGCGAGCTGAATCGAGGCTGAGTGTCACCCTTTAACGGAGAGTGTGTGCGTGCTAAATCGAGGCTGAGTGTCACTCTTTAACGGAGTGTTGTGTGTGCGGTCTGAATCGAGGCTGTGTGTCGCTCTTTAAGGGGGAGTGGCGTGTGCGGGTTGAATCGAGGCTGAGTGTCGCTCCTTAATGGAGAGTGGCGTATGCGGGCTGAATCGAGGCTGAGAGTCACTCTTTAACGGAGAGTGGCGTCTGCGGGCTGAATCGAGGCTGAGTGCAGTGTCCCTCTTTAACGGAGAGTGGCGTGTGCGGGCTGAGTCGAGGCTGAGTGTCCCTCTTTAACGGACAGTGGTGTGTGCGGGCTAAAACGAGGCTGTGTGTCGCTCTTTAACGGAGAATGGCTTGTGCGAGCTGAATCGAGGCTGTGTGTCGCTCTTTAACGGAGAGTGGTGTGTGCGGACTGAATCGCGGCTGAACGCAGAGTCGCTCTGTAATGGAGAGATGTGTGTGCAGGCTGAATAGAAACTGAGTGTCGCTCTTTAACGGAGAGTGGCGTATGCGTCTGAATCGAGGCCGAGTGTCGCTCTTTAACGCAGAGCGTGCTGTGCTGGCTGAATCGAGGCTGAGTGTCAGTCTTTAACGGAGTGTGGTGTGCGCAGGCTGAGTCGAGGCTGAGTGTCGCTGTTTAACGGGGAGTGGCGTGTGCAGGCTGAGTCGAGGCTGAGTGTCGCTGTTTAACGGGGAGTGGCGTGTGCAGGCTGAATCGAGGCTGAGTGTCGCTCCTTATTGGAGAGTGGCGTCTGCGGGCTGAGTCGAGGCTGAGTGTCCCTCTTTAACGGACAGTTGTGTGTGCGGGCTAAAACGAGGCGGTGTGTCACTCTTTAATGGAGAGTGGTGTGTGCGGGCTGAATCGAGGCTGTGTGTCGCTCTTTAACGGAGAGTTATGTGTGCGGGCTAAATCGAGGCTGAGTGTCACACTTTAACGGAGAGCGGCGTGTGCGGGTTGAATCGAGGCTGAGTGCAGTGACGCTCTTTAACGGAGAGTGGTGTGTGCGGGCTGAATCGAGGCTGAGTGTCACTCTTTAACGGAGAGTTGCTTCTGAGGGCTGAATTGAGGCTGAGCGCAGTGTCACTCTTTAACAGAGAGTGGCGTGTGCGGGCTCAATCGAGGCTGAGTGTTGCTCTTTAACGGAGAGTGTGTGCGGGCTAAATCGAGGCTGAGTGTCACTCTTTAACGGAGAGTGGCGTCTGCGGGCTGAATCAAGGCTGAGTGTCACTCTTTAACGGAGTGTTTTGTGTACGGACTGAATCGAGGCTGAGTGTCACTCTGTAACGAGGAGTGTGTGCGGGCTAAATCGAGGCTGAGTGTCGCTCTTTAACGGAGAGTAGTGTGTGCGGGCTGAATCGAGACTGTGTGTCGCTCTTTAACGGAGAGTGGTGTGTGCAGGCTGAGTCGAGGCTGAGTGTCGCTCCTTAATGGAGACTGGCGTATGCGGGCTGAATCGAGGCTGAGTGTCACTCTTTAACGGAGAGTGGCGTCTGCGGCCTGAATCGAGGCTGAGTGCAGTGTCCCTCTTTAACGGGGAGCGGCGTGAGCGGATTGAATCGAGGCTCTGTGTCGCTCTTTAACGGAGAGTGGTGTGTGCGGACTGAAGCGAGTCTGAACACAGAGTCGCTCTGTAATGGAGAGATGCGTGTGCGGGTTAAATAGAGGCTGAGTGTCGCTCTTTAACGGAGAGCGTGCTGTGCGGGCTGATTCGAGGCTGAGTGTCATTCTTTAACGGAGAGCGGCGTGTGCAGGCTGAATAGAGACTGAGTGTCGCTCTTTCACGGAGAGTGGCGTGTGCGAGCTGAATCGAGGCTGAGTGTCACCCTTTAACGGAGAGTGCGTGCGTGCTAAATCGAGGCTGAGTGTCACTCTTTAACGGAGTGTTGTGTGTGAGGACTGAATCGAGGCTGAGTGTCACTATGTAACGAGGAGTGTGTGTGGGCTAAATCGAGGCTGAGTGTTACTCTTTAACAGAGAGTGGCGTGTGCGGGCTGAATCGTGGTTGAGTGTCGTTCTTTAACGGAAAGTGGCGTTTGTGGGCCGAATCGAGGCTGAGTGTTACTCTTTAATGGATAGTGGCGTATGCGGGCTGAATCGAGGCTGTGTGTCGCTCTTTAATGGAGAGTGGTGTGTGTGGACAGAATCGAGGCTGAACGCAGAGTCGCTCTGTAATGGAGAGATGTGTGTGCAGGCTGAATAGAGACTGAGTGTCGCTCTTTAACGGAGAGTTGCGTATGCGGGCTGAATCGAGGCTGAGTGTCACTCTTTAACAGAGGGTGGCATGTGCTGGCTGAATCGAGGCTGAGTGTCGCTCTTTAACGGAGAGTGGTGTGTGCGGTCTGAATCGAGGCTGAGTGTCACTCTTTAACGGAGAGTGGTGTGCGCAGGCTGAGTCGAGGCTGAGTGTCGCTGTTTAACGGGGAGTGGCGTCTGCGGGCTGAATCGAGGCTGAGTGTCGCTCTTTAACGGAGAGTGGTGTGTGCGGGCTGAATCGAGGCTGAGTGTCGCTCTTTAACGGAGAGTGGTGTGTGCGTCTGAACCGAGGCTTAGTGTCGCTCTTTAACGGAGAGTGTGTGCGGGCTAAATCGAGGCTGAGTGTAACTCTTTAACCGAGAGTGGCGTGTGGGGGATGAATCGTGGTTGAGTGTCGTTCTTTAACGGAAAGTGGCGTGTGTGGGCCGAATCGAGGCTGAGTGTCGCTCTTTAACGGAGAGTGGTGTGTGCGGTCTGAATCGAGGCTGAGTGTCACTCTTTAACGGAGAGTGGTGTGCGCAGGCTGAGTCGAGGCTGAATGTCGCTGTTTAACGGAGAGTGGCGTCTGCGGGCTGAATCGAGGCTCAGTGTCACCCTTTAACGGAGAGTGTGTGCGTGCTAAATCGAGGCTGAGTGTCACTCTTTAACGGACAGTGGTTTGTGCGGGCCAAAACGAGCCTGAGTGTCACTCTTTAAAGGAGAGTGTTGTGTGCGGGCTGAGTCGAGGCTGAGTGTCGCTCTTTAACGGAGAGTGTGTGCGGGCTAAATCGAGGCTGAGTGTCACTCTTTAACGGAGAGTGGCGTCTGCGGGCTGAGTGAGGCTGAGCGCAGTGTCACTCTTTAACAGAGGGTGGCGTGTGCGAGCTGAATCGAGGCTGAGTGTCACCCTTTAACGGAGAGTGTGTGCGTGCTAAATCGAGGCTGAGTGTCACTCTTTAACGGAGTGTTGTGTGTGCGGTCTGAATCGAGGCTGTGTGTCGCTCTTTAAGGGGGAGTGGCGTGTGCGGGTTGAATCGAGGCTGAGTGTCGCTCCTTAATGGAGAGTGGCGTATGCGGGCTGAATCGAGGCTGAGAGTCACTCTTTAACGGAGAGTGGCGTCTGCGGGCTGAATCGAGGCTGAGTGCAGTGTCCCTCTTTAACGGAGAGTGGCGTGTGCGGGCTGAGTCGAGGCTGAGTGTCCCTCTTTAACGGACAGTGGTGTGTGCGGGCTAAAACGAGGCTGTGTGTCGCTCTTTAACGGAGAATGGCTTGTGCGAGCTGAATCGAGGCTGTGTGTCGCTCTTTAATGGAGAGTGGTGTGTGCGGACTGAATCGCGGCTGAACGCAGAGTCGCTCTGTAATGGAGAGATGTGTGTGCAGGCTGAATAGAAACTGAGTGTCGCTCTTTAACGGAGAGTGGCGTATGCGTCTGAATCGAGGCCGAGTGTCGCTCTTTAACGCAGAGCGTGCTGTGCTGGCTGAATCGAGGCTGAGTGTCACTCTTTAACGGAGTGTGGTGTGCGCAGGCTGAGTCGAGGCTGAGTGTCGCTGTTTAACGGGGAGTGGCGTGTGCAGGCTGAGTCGAGGCTGAGTGTCGCTGTTTAACGGGGAGTGGCGTGTGCAGGCTGAATCGAGGCTGAGTGTCGCTCCTTATTGGAGAGTGGCGTCTGCGGGCTGAGTCGAGGCTGAGTGTCCCTCTTTAACGGACAGTTGTGTGTGCGGGCTAAAACGAGGCGGTGTGTCACTCTTTAATGGAGAGTGGTGTGTGCGGGCTGAATCGAGGCTGTGTGTCGCTCTTTAACGGAGAGTTATGTGTGCGGGCTAAATCGAGGCTGAGTGTCACACTTTAACGGAGAGCGGCGTGTGCGGGTTGAATCGAGGCTGAGTGCAGTGACGCTCTTTAACGGAGAGTGGTGTGTGCGGGCTGAATCGAGGCTGAGTGTCACTCTTTAACGGAGAGTTGCTTCTGAGGGCTGAATTGAGGCTGAGCGCAGTGTCACTCTTTAACAGAGAGTGGCGTGTGCGGGCTCAATCGAGGCTGAGTGTTGCTCTTTAACGGAGAGTGTGTGCGGGCTAAATCGAGGCTGAGTGTCACTCTTTAACGGAGAGTGGCGTCTGCGGGCGATATCAAGGCTGAGTGTCACTCTTTAACGGAGTGTTTTGTGTACGGACTGAATCGAGGCTGAGTGTCACTCTGTAACGAGGAGTGTGTGCGGGCTAAATCGAGGCTGAGTGTCGCTCTTTAACGGAGAGTAGTGTGTGCGGGCTGAATCGAGACTGTGTGTCGCTCTTTAACGGAGAGTGGTGTGTGCAGGCTGAGTCGAGGCTGAGTGTCGCTCCTTAATGGAGACTGGCGTATGCGGGCTGAATCGAGGCTGAGTGTCACTCTTTAACGGAGAGTGGCATCTGCGGCCTGAATCGAGGCTGAGTGCAGTGTCCCTCTTTAACGGGGAGCGGCGTGAGCGGATTGAATCGAGGCTCTGTGTCGCTCTTTAACGGAGAGTGGTGTGTGCGGACTGAAGCGAGTCTGAACACAGAGTCGCTCTGTAATGGAGAGATGCGTGTGCGGGTTAAATAGAGGCTGAGTGTCGCTCTTTAACGGAGAGCGTGCTGTGCGGGCTGATTCGAGGCTGAGTGTCATTCTTTAACGGAGAGCGGCGTGTGCAGGCTGAATAAAGACTGAGTGTCGCTCTTTCACGGAGAGTGGCGTGTGCGAGCTGAATCGAGGCTGAGTGTCACCCTTTAACGGAGAGTGCGTGCGTGCTAAATCGAGGCTGAGTGTCACTCTTTAACGGAGTGTTGTGTGTGAGGACTGAATCGAGGCTGAGTGTCACTATGTAACGAGGAGTGTGTGTGGGCTAAATCGAGGCTGAGTGTTACTCTTTAACAGAGAGTGGCGTGTGCGGGCTGAATCGTGGTTGAGTGTCGTTCTTTAACGGAAAGTGGCGTTTGTGGGCCGAATCGAGGCTGAGTGTTACTCTTTAATGGATAGTGGCGTATGCGGGCTGAATCGAGGCTGTGTGTCGCTCTTTAATGGAGAGTGGTGTGTGCGGTCTGAATCGAGGCTGAGTGTCACTCTTTAACGGAGAGTGGTGTGCGCAGGCTGAGTCGAGGCTGAGTGTCGCTCCTTAATGGAGAGTGGCGTATGCGGGCTGAATCGAGGCTGAGAGTCACTCTTTAACGGAGAGTGGCGTCTGCGGCCTGAATCGAGGCTGAGTGCAGTGTCCCTCTTTAACGGAGAGTGGCGTGTGCGGGCTGAAACGAGGCTGACTGTCACTCTTTAAAGGAGAGTGGTGTGTGCAGGCTGAGTCGAGGCTGAGTGTCGCTCTTTAACGGGGAGCGGCGTGAGCGGATTGAATCGAGGCTGTGTGTCGCTCTTTAACGGAGAGTGGTGTGTGCGGACTGAATCGAGTCTGAACGCAGAGTCGCTCTGTAATTGAGAGATGCGTGTGCGGGTTAAATAGAGGCTGAGTGTCGCTCTTTAATGGAGAGCGTGCTGTGCGGGCTGATTCGAGGCTGAGTGTCACTCTTTAACGTAGAGTGGTGTGTGCGGGCTGAATCGAGGCTGTGTGTCGCTCTTTAACTGGGAGTGGGGTGTGCGGGTTGAATCGAGGCTGAGTGTCGCTCCTTAATGGAGAGTGGCGTGTGCGGGCTGAATCGAGGCTGAGTGTCGCTCCTTAATGGAGAGTGGCGTGTGCGGGCTGAATCGAGGCTGAGTGCAGTGTCCCTCTTTAACGGAGAGTGGCGTGTGCGGGCTGAGTCGAGGCTGTGTGTCGCTCTTTAACGGAGAATGGCATGTGCGGGCTGAATTGAGGCTGAGTGTCACCCTTTAACGGAGAGGGTGTGCGTGCTAAATCGAGGCTGAGTGTCACTCTTTAACGGAGTGTTGTGTGTGAGGACTGAATCGAGGCTGAGTGTCACTATGTAACGAGGAGTGTGTGCGGGCTAATTCGAGGCTGAGTGTTACTCTTTAACAGAGAGTGGCGTGAGCGGGTTGAATCGAGGCTGAGTGCAGTGTCGCTCTTTAACGGCGAGTGGTGTGTGCGGGCTGAATCGAGGCTGTGTGTCGCTCTTTAACGGAGAGTTGTGTGTGCGCGCTAAATTGAGGCTGAGTGTCACTCTTTAATGGAGTGTGGTGTGCGCAGGCTGAGTCGAGGCTGAGTGTCGCTGTTTAACGGGGAGTGGCGTCTGCGGGCTGAATCGAGGCTGAGTGTCGCTCTTTAACGGAGAGTGGTGTGTGCGTCTGAACCGAGGCTTAGTGTCGCTCTTTAACGGAGAGTGTGTGCGGGCTAAATCGAGGCTGAGTGTAACTCTTTAACCGAGAGTGGCGTGTGGGGGATGAATCGTGGTTGAGTGTCGTTCTTTAACGGAAAGTGGCGTGTGTGGGCCGAATCGAGGCTGAGTGTCGCTCTTTAACGGAGAGTGGCATATGCGGGCTGAATCGAGGCTGAGTGTCACTCTTTAACGGAGAGTGGCGTCTGCGGGCTGAATCGAGGCTGAGTGCAGTGTCCCTCTTTAACGGAGAGTGGCGTGTGCGGGCTGAGTCGAGGCTGAGTGTCCCTCTTTAACGGACAGTGGTGTGTGCGGGCTAAAACGAGGCTGAGTGTCACTCTTTAAATGAGAGTGGTGTGTGCGGGCTGAGTCGAGGCTGGGTGTCGCTCTTTAACGGGGAGCGGCGTGTGCGGGTTGAATCGAGTCTGAGTGTCGCTCTTTAACGGAGAGCGTGCTGTGCTGGCGGAATCAAAGCTGAGTGTCGCTCTTTAACGGAGAGTGTGTGCAGGCTAAATCGAGGCTGAGTGTCGCTGTTTAACGGGGAGTGGCGTGTGCAGGTTGAATCAAGGCTGAGTGTCGCTCCTTAATGGAGAGTGGCGTATGCGGGCTGAATCGAGGCTGAGTGTCACTCTTTAACGGAGAGTGGCGTCTGCGGGCTGAATCGAGGCTCAGTGTCACCCTTTAACGGAGAGTGTGTGCGTGCTAAATCGAGGCTGAGTGTCACTCTTTAACGGACAGTGGTTTGTGCGGGCCAAAACGAGCCTGAGTGTCACTCTTTAAAGGAGAGTGTTGTGTGCGGGCTGAGTCGAGGCTGAGTGTCGCTCTTTAACGGAGAGTGTGTGCGGGCTAAATCGAGGCTGAGTGTCACTCTTTAACGGAGAGTGGCGTCTGCGGGCTGAGTGAGGCTGAGCGCAGTGTCACTCTTTAACAGAGGGTGGCGTGTGCGAGCTGAATCGAGGCTGAGTGTCACCCTTTAACGGAGAGTGTGTGCGTGCTAAATCGAGGCTGAGTGTCACTCTTTAACGGAGTGTTGTGTGTGCGGTCTGAATCGAGGCTGTGTGTCGCTCTTTAAGGGGGAGTGGCGTGTGCGGGTTGAATCGAGGCTGAGTGTCGCTCCTTAATGGAGAGTGGCGTATGCGGGCTGAATCGAGGCTGAGAGTCACTCTTTAACGGAGAGTGGCGTCTGCGGGCTGAATCGAGGCTGAGTGCAGTGTCCCTCTTTAACGGAGAGTGGCGTGTGCGGGCTGAGTCGAGGCTGAGTGTCCCTCTTTAACGGACAGTGGTGTGTGCGGGCTAAAACGAGGCTGTGTGTCGCTCTTTAACGGAGAATGGCTTGTGCGAGCTGAATCGAGGCTGTGTGTCGCTCTTTAACGGAGAGTGGTGTGTGCGGACTGAATCGCGGCTGAACGCAGAGTCGCTCTGTAATGGAGAGATGTGTGTGCAGGCTGAATAGAAACTGAGTGTCGCTCTTTAACGGAGAGTGGCGTATGCGTCTGAATCGAGGCCGAGTGTCGCTCTTTAACGCAGAGCGTGCTGTGCTGGCTGAATCGAGGCTGAGTGTCACTCTTTAACGGAGTGTGGTGTGCGCAGGCTGAGTCGAGGCTGAGTGTCGCTGTTTAACGGGGAGTGGCGTGTGCAGGCTGAGTCGAGGCTGAGTGTCGCTGTTTAACGGGGAGTGGCGTGTGCAGGCTGAATCGAGGCTGAGTGTCGCTCCTTATTGGAGAGTGGCGTCTGCGGGCTGAGTCGAGGCTGAGTGTCCCTCTTTAACGGACAGTTGTGTGTGCGGGCTAAAACGAGGCGGTGTGTCACTCTTTAATGGAGAGTGGTGTGTGCGGGCTGAATCGAGGCTGTGTGTCGCTCTTTAACGGAGAGTTATGTGTGCGGGCTAAATCGAGGCTGAGTGTCACACTTTAACGGAGAGCGGCGTGTGCGGGTTGAATCGAGGCTGAGTGCAGTGACGCTCTTTAACGGAGAGTGGTGTGTGCGGGCTGAATCGAGGCTGAGTGTCACTCTTTAACGGAGAGTTGCTTCTGAGGGCTGAATTGAGGCTGAGCGCAGTGTCACTCTTTAACAGAGAGTGGCGTGTGAAGGCTCAATCGAGGCTGAGTGTTGCTCTTTAACGGAGAGTGTGTGCGGGCTAAATCGAGGCTGAGTGTCACTCTTTAACGGAGAGTGGCGTCTGCGGGCTGAATCAAGGCTGAGTGTCACTCTTTAACGGAGTGTTTTGTGTACGGACTGAATCGAGGCTGAGTGTCACTCTGTAACGAGGAGTGTGTGCGGGCTAAATCGAGGCTGAGTGTCGCTCTTTAACGGAGAGTAGTGTGTGCGGGCTGAATCGAGACTGTGTGTCGCTCTTTAACGGAGAGTGGTGTGTGCAGGCTGAGTCGAGGCTGAGTGTCGCTCCTTAATGGAGACTGGCGTATGCGGGCTGAATCGAGGCTGAGTGTCACTCTTTAACGGAGAGTGGCGTCTGCGGCCTGAATCGAGGCTGAGTGCAGTGTCCCTCTTTAACGGGGAGCGGCGTGAGCGGATTGAATCGAGGCTCTGTGTCGCTCTTTAACGGAGAGTGGTGTGTGCGGACTGAAGCGAGTCTGAACACAGAGTCGCTCTGTAATGGAGAGATGCGTGTGCGGGTTAAATAGAGGCTGAGTGTCGCTCTTTAACGGAGAGCGTGCTGTGCGGGCTGATTCGAGGCTGAGTGTCATTCTTTAACGGAGAGCGGCGTGTGCGGGTTGAATCGAGGCTGAGTGTCACTCTTTAACGTAGAGTGGTGTGTGCGGGCTGAATCGAGGCTGTGTGTCGCTCTTTAACGGAGAGTGGCTTGTGCGGGTTGAATCGAGGCTGAGTGTCGCTCCTTAATGGAGAGTGGCGTGTGCGGGCTGAATCGAGGCTGAGTGCAGTGTCCCTCTTTAACGGAGAGTGGCGTGTGCGGGCTGAGTCGAGGCTGTGTGTCGCTCTTTAACGGAGAGTGGTGTGTGCGGACTGAATCGCGGCTGAACGCAGAGTCGCTCTGTAATGGAGAGATGTGTGTGCAGGCTGAATAGAGACTGAGTGTCGCTCTTTCACGGAGAGTGGCGTGTGCGAGCTGAATCGAGGCTGAGTGTCACCCTTTAACGGAGAGTGCGTGCGTGCTAAATCGAGGCTGAGTGTCACTCTTTAACGGAGTGTTGTGTGTGAGGACTGAATTGAGGCTGAGTGTCACTATGTAACGAGGAGTGTGTGTGGGCTAAATCGAGGCTGAGTGTTACTCTTTAACAGAGAGTGGCGTGTGCGGGCTGAATCGTGGTTGAGTGTCGTTCTTTAACGGAAAGTGGCGTTTGTGGGCCGAATCGAGGCTGAGTGTTACTCTTTAATGGAGAGTGGTGTGTGTGGACTGAATCGAGGCTGAACGCAGAGTCGCTCTGTAATGGAGAGATGTGTGTGCAGGCTGAATAGAGACTGAGTGTCGCTCTTTAACGGAGAGTGGCGTATGCGGGCTGAATCGAGGCTGAGTGTCACTCTTTAACAGAGGGTGGCATGTGCTGGCTGAATCGAGGCTGAGTGTCGCTCTTTAATGGAGAGTGGTGTGTGCGGTCTGAATCGAGGCTGAGTGTCACTCTTTAACGGAGAGTGGTGTGCGCAGGCTGAGTCGAGGCTGAGTGTCGCTCCTTAATGGAGAGTGGTGTGTGCGGACTGAAGCGAGTCTGAACACAGAGTCGCTCTGTAATGGAGAGATGCGTGTGCGGGTTAAATAGAGGCTGAGTGTCGCTCTTTAACGGAGAGCGTGCTGTGCGGGCTGATTCGAGGCTGAGTGTCATTCTTTAACGGAGAGCGGCGTGTGCGGGTTGAATCGAGGCTGAGTGTCACTCTTTAACGTAGAGTGGTGTGTGCGGGCTGAATCGAGGCTGTGTGTCGCTCTTTAACGGAGAGTGGCTTGTGCGGGTTGAATCGAGGCTGAGTGTCGCTCCTTAATGGAGAGTGGCGTGTGCGGGCTGAATCGAGGCTGAGTGCAGTGTCCCTCTTTAACGGAGAGTGGCGTGTGCGGGCTGAGTCGAGGCTGTGTGTCGCTCTTTAACGGAGAGTGGTGTGTGCGGACTGAATCGCGGCTGAACGCAGAGTCGCTCTGTAATGGAGAGATGTGTGTGCAGGCTGAATAGAGACTGAGTGTCGCTCTTTCACGGAGAGTGGCGTGTGCGAGCTGAATCGAGGCTGAGTGTCACCCTTTAACGGAGAGTGCGTGCGTGCTAAATCGAGGCTGAGTGTCACTCTTTAACGGAGTGTTGTGTGTGAGGACTGAATTGAGGCTGAGTGTCACTATGTAACGAGGAGTGTGTGTGGGCTAAATCGAGGCTGAGTGTTACTCTTTAACAGAGAGTGGCGTGTGCGGGCTGAATCGTGGTTGAGTGTCGTTCTTTAACGGAAAGTGGCGTTTGTGGGCCGAATCGAGGCTGAGTGTTACTCTTTAATGGAGAGTGGTGTGTGTGGACTGAATCGAGGCTGAACGCAGAGTCGCTCTGTAATGGAGAGATGTGTGTGCAGGCTGAATAGAGACTGAGTGTCGCTCTTTAACGGAGAGTGGCGTATGCGGGCTGAATCGAGGCTGAGTGTCACTCTTTAACAGAGGGTGGCATGTGCTGGCTGAATCGAGGCTGAGTGTCGCTCTTTAATGGAGAGTGGTGTGTGCGGTCTGAATCGAGGCTGAGTGTCACTCTTTAACGGAGAGTGGTGTGCGCAGGCTGAGTCGAGGCTGAGTGTCGCTCCTTAATGGAGAGTGGCGTATGCGGGCTGAATCGAGGCTGAGAGTCACTCTTTAACGGAGAGTGGCGTCTGCGGCCTGAATCGAGGCTGAGTGCAGTGTCCCTCTTTAACGGAGAGTGGCGTGTGCGGGCTGAAACGAGGCTGACTGTCACTCTTTAAAGGAGAGTGGTGTGTGCAGGCTGAGTCGAGGCTGAGTGTCGCTCTTTAACGGGGAGCGGCGTGAGCGGATTGAATCGAGGCTGTGTGTCGCTCTTTAACGGAGAGTGGTGTGTGCGGACTGAATCGAGTCTGAACGCAGAGTCGCTCTGTAATTGAGAGATGCGTGTGCGGGTTAAATAGAGGCTGAGTGTCGCTCTTTAATGGAGAGCGTGCTGTGCGGGCTGATTCGAGGCTGAGTGTCACTCTTTAACGTAGAGTGGTGTGTGCGGGCTGAATCGAGGCTGTGTGTCGCTCTTTAACTGGGAGTGGGGTGTGCGGGTTGAATCGAGGCTGAGTGTCGCTCCTTAATGGAGAGTGGCGTGTGCGGGCTGAATCGAGGCTGAGTGTCGCTCCTCAATGGAGAGTGGCGTGTGCGGGCTGAATCGAGGCTGAGTGCAGTGTCCCTCTTTAACGGAGAGTGGCGTGTGCGGGCTGAGTCGAGGCTGTGTGTCGCTCTTTAACGGAGAATGGCATGTGCGGGCTGAATTGAGGCTGAGTGTCACCCTTTAACGGAGAGGGTGTGCGTGCTAAATCGAGGCTGAGTGTCACTCTTTAACGGAGTGTTGTGTGTGAGGACTGAATCGAGGCTGAGTGTCACTATGTAACGAGGAGTGTGTGCGGGCTAATTCGAGGCTGAGTGTTACTCTTTAACAGAGAGTGGCGTGAGCGGGTTGAATCGAGGCTGAGTGCAGTGTCGCTCTTTAACGGAGAGTTGTGTGTGCGCGCTAAATTGAGGCTGAGTGTCACTATTTAATGGAGTGTGGTGTGCGCAGGCTGAGTCGAGGCTGAGTGTCGCTGTTTAACGGGGAGTGGCGTCTGCGGGCTGAATCGAGGCTGAGTGTCGCTCTTTAACGGAGAGTGGTGTGTGCGGGCTGAATCAAGGCTGAGTGTCGCTCTTTAACGGAGAGTGGTGTGTGCGTCTGAACCGAGGCTTCGTGTCGCTCTTTAACGGAGAGTGTGTGCGGGCTAAATCGACGCTGAGTGTAACTCTTTAACCGAGAGTGGCGTGTGCGGGATGAATCGTGGTTGAGTGTCGTTCTTTAACGGAAAGTGGCGTGTGTGGGCCGAATCGAGGCTGAGTGTCGCTCTTTAACGGAGAGTGGCATATGCGGGCTGAATCGAGGCTGAGTGTCACTCTTTAACGGAGAGTGGCGTCTGCGGGCTGAATCGAGGCTGAGTGCAGTGTCCCTCTTTAACGGGGAGCGGCGTGAGCGGATTGAATCGAGGCTCTGTGTCGCTCTTTAACGGAGAGTGGTGTGTGCGGACTGAAGCGAGTCTGAACACAGAGTCGCTCTGTAATGGAGAGATGCGTGTGCGGGTTAAATAGAGGCTGAGTGTCGCTCTTTAACGGAGAGCGTGCTGTGCGGGCTGATTCGAGGCTGAGTGTCATTCTTTAACGGAGAGCGGCGTGTGCGGGTTGAATCGAGGCTGAGTGTCACTCTTTAACGTAGAGTGGTGTGTGCGGGCTGAATCGAGGCTGTGTGTCCCTCTTTAACGGAGAGTGGCGTGTGCGAGCTGAGTCGAGGCTGTGTGTCGCTCTTTAACGGAGAGTGGTGTGTGCGGACTGAATCGCGGCTGAACGCAGAGTCGCTCTGTAATGGAGAGATGTGTGTGCAGGCTGAATAGAGACTGAGTGTCGCTCTTTCACGGAGAGTGGCGTGTGCGAGCTGAATCGAGGCTGAGTGTCACCCTTTAACGGAGAGTGCGTGCGTGCTAAATCGAGGCTGAGTGTCACTCTTTAACGGAGTGTTGTGTGTGAGGACTGAATCGAGGCTGAGTGTCACTATGTAACGAGGAGTGTGTGTGGGCTAAATCGAGGCTGAGTGTTACTCTTTAACAGAGAGTGGCGTGTGCGGGCTGAATCGTGGTTGAGTGTCGTTCTTTAACGGAAAGTGGCGTTTGTGGGCCGAATCGAGGCTGAGTGTTACTCTTTAATGGATAGTGGCGTATGCGGGCTGAATCGAGGCTGTGTGTCGCTCTTTAATGGAGAGTGGTGTGTGTGGACTGAATCGAGGCTGAACGCAGAGTCGCTCTGTAATGGAGGGATGTGTGTGCAGGCTGAATAGAGACTGAGTGTCGCTCTTTAACGGAGAGTGGCGTATGCGGGCTGAATCGAGGCTGAGTGTCACTCTTTAACAGAGGGTGGCATGTGCTGGCTGAATCGAGGCTGAGTGTCGCTCTTTAACGGAGAGTGGTGTGTGCGGTCTGAATCGAGGCTGAGTGTCACTCTTTAACGGAGAGTGGTGTGCGCAGGCTGAGTCGAGGCTGAGTGTCGCTCCTTAATGGAGAGTGGCGTATGCGGGCTGAATCGAGGCTGAGAGTCACTCTTTAACGGAGAGTGGCGTCTGCGGCCTGAATCGAGGCTGAGTGCAGTGTCCCTCTTTAACGGAGAGTGGCGTGTGCGGGCTGAAACGAGGCTGACTGTCACTCTTTAAAGGAGAGTGGTGTGTGCAGGCTGAGTCGAGGCTGAGTGTCGCTCTTTAACGGGGAGCGGCGTGAGCGGATTGAATCGAGGCTGTGTGTCGCTCTTTAACGGAGAGTGGTGTGTGCGGACTGAATCGAGTCTGAACGCAGAGTCGCTCTGTAATTGAGAGATGCGTGTGCGGGTTAAATAGAGGCTGAGTGTCGCTCTTTAATGGAGAGCGTGCTGTGCGGGCTGATTCGAGGCTGAGTGTCACTCTTTAACGTAGAGTGGTGTGTGCGGGCTGAATCGAGGCTGTGTGTCGCTCTTTAACTGGGAGTGGGGTGTGCGGGTTGAATCGAGGCTGAGTGTCGCTCCTTAATGGAGAGTGGCGTGTGCGGGCTGAATCGAGGCTGAGTGTCGCTCCTTAATGGAGAGTGGCGTGTGCGGGCTGAATCGAGGCTGAGTGCAGTGTCCCTCTTTAACGGAGAGTGGCGTGTGCGGGCTGAGTCGAGGCTGTGTGTCGCTCTTTAACGGAGAATGGCATGTGCGGGCTGAATTGAGGCTGAGTGTCACCCTTTAACGGAGAGGGTATGCGTGCTAAATCGAGGCTGAGTGTCACTCTTTAACGGAGTGTTGTGTGTGAGGACTGAATCGAGGCTGAGTGTCACACTTTAACGGAGAGCGGCGTGTGCGGGTTGAATCGAGGCTGAGTGCAGTGACGCTCTTTAACGGAGAGTGGTGTGTGCGGGCTGAATCGAGGCTGAGTGTCACTCTTTAACGGAGAGTTGCTTCTGAGGGCTGAATTGAGGCTGAGCGCAGTGTCACTCTTTAACAGAGAGTGGCGTGTGAAGGCTCAATCGAGGCTGAGTGTTGCTCTTTAACGGAGAGTGTGTGCGGGCTAAATCGAGGCTGAGTGTCACTCTTTAACGGAGAGTGGCGTCTGCGGGCTGAATCAAGGCTGAGTGTCACTCTTTAACGGAGTGTTTTGTGTACGGACTGAATCGAGGCTGAGTGTCACTCTGTAACGAGGAGTGTGTGCGGGCTAAATCGAGGCTGAGTGTCGCTCTTTAACGGAGAGTAGTGTGTGCGGGCTGAATCGAGACTGTGTGTCGCTCTTTAACGGAGAGTGGTGTGTGCAGGCTGAGTCGAGGCTGAGTGTCGCTCCTTAATGGAGACTGGCGTATGCGGGCTGAATCGAGGCTGAGTGTCACTCTTTAACGGAGAGTGGCGTCTGCGGCCTGAATCGAGGCTGAGTGCAGTGTCCCTCTTTAACGGGGAGCGGCGTGAGCGGATTGAATCGAGGCTCTGTGTCGCTCTTTAACGGAGAGTGGTGTGTGCGGACTGAAGCGAGTCTGAACACAGAGTCGCTCTGTAATGGAGAGATGCGTGTGCGGGTTAAATAGAGGCTGAGTGTCGCTCTTTAACGGAGAGCGTGCTGTGCGGGCTGATTCGAGGCTGAGTGTCATTCTTTAACGGAGAGCGGCGTGTGCGGGTTGAATCGAGGCTGAGTGTCACTCTTTAACGTAGAGTGGTGTGTGCGGGCTGAATCGAGGCTGTGTGTCGCTCTTTAACGGAGAGTGGCTTGTGCGGGTTGAATCGAGGCTGAGTGTCGCTCCTTAATGGAGAGTGGCGTGTGCGGGCTGAATCGAGGCTGAGTGCAGTGTCCCTCTTTAACGGAGAGTGGCGTGTGCGGGCTGAGTCGAGGCTGTGTGTCGCTCTTTAACGGAGAGTGGTGTGTGCGGACTGAATCGCGGCTGAACGCAGAGTCGCTCTGTAATGGAGAGATGTGTGTGCAGGCTGAATAGAGACTGAGTGTCGCTCTTTCACGGAGAGTGGCGTGTGCGAGCTGAATCGAGGCTGAGTGTCACCCTTTAACGGAGAGTGCGTGCGTGCTAAATCGAGGCTGAGTGTCACTCTTTAACGGAGTGTTGTGTGTGAGGACTGAATTGAGGCTGAGTGTCACTATGTAACGAGGAGTGTGTGTGGGCTAAATCGAGGCTGAGTGTTACTCTTTAACAGAGAGTGGCGTGTGCGGGCTGAATCGTGGTTGAGTGTCGTTCTTTAACGGAAAGTGGCGTTTGTGGGCCGAATCGAGGCTGAGTGTTACTCTTTAATGGAGAGTGGTGTGTGTGGACTGAATCGAGGCTGAACGCAGAGTCGCTCTGTAATGGAGAGATGTGTGTGCAGGCTGAATAGAGACTGAGTGTCGCTCTTTAACGGAGAGTGGCGTATGCGGGCTGAATCGAGGCTGAGTGTCACTCTTTAACAGAGGGTGGCATGTGCTGGCTGAATCGAGGCTGAGTGTCGCTCTTTAATGGAGAGTGGTGTGTGCGGTCTGAATCGAGGCTGAGTGTCACTCTTTAACGGAGAGTGGTGTGCGCAGGCTGAGTCGAGGCTGAGTGTCGCTCCTTAATGGAGAGTGGCGTATGCGGGCTGAATCGAGGCTGAGAGTCACTCTTTAACGGAGAGTGGCGTCTGCGGCCTGAATCGAGGCTGAGTGCAGTGTCCCTCTTTAACGGAGAGTGGCGTGTGCGGGCTGAAACGAGGCTGACTGTCACTCTTTAAAGGAGAGTGGTGTGTGCAGGCTGAGTCGAGGCTGAGTGTCGCTCTTTAACGGGGAGCGGCGTGAGCGGATTGAATCGAGGCTGTGTGTCGCTCTTTAACGGAGAGTGGTGTGTGCGGACTGAATCGAGTCTGAACGCAGAGTCGCTCTGTAATTGAGAGATGCGTGTGCGGGTTAAATAGAGGCTGAGTGTCGCTCTTTAATGGAGAGCGTGCTGTGCGGGCTGATTCGAGGCTGAGTGTCACTCTTTAACGTAGAGTGGTGTGTGCGGGCTGAATCGAGGCTGTGTGTCGCTCTTTAACTGGGAGTGGGGTGTGCGGGTTGAATCGAGGCTGAGTGTCGCTCCTTAATGGAGAGTGGCGTGTGCGGGCTGAATCGAGGCTGAGTGTCGCTCCTCAATGGAGAGTGGCGTGTGCGGGCTGAATCGAGGCTGAGTGCAGTGTCCCTCTTTAACGGAGAGTGGCGTGTGCGGGCTGAGTCGAGGCTGTGTGTCGCTCTTTAACGGAGAATGGC
This sequence comes from Mobula birostris, assembly GCF_030028105.1. Taxonomy (NCBI): domain Eukaryota; kingdom Metazoa; phylum Chordata; class Chondrichthyes; order Myliobatiformes; family Myliobatidae; genus Mobula; species Mobula birostris. The sequence continues at coordinate 105,630 of NW_027278442.1, forward strand.
ATGTGCGGGCTGAATTGAGGCTGAGTGTCACCCTTTAACGGAGAGGGTGTGCGTGCTAAATCGAGGCTGAGTGTCACTCTTTAACGGAGTGTTGTGTGTGAGGACTGAATCGAGGCTGAGTGTCACTATGTAACGAGGAGTGTGTGCGGGCTAATTCGAGGCTGAGTGTTACTCTTTAACAGAGAGTGGCGTGAGCGGGTTGAATCGAGGCTGAGTGCAGTGTCGCTCTTTAACGGAGAGTTGTGTGTGCGCGCTAAATTGAGGCTGAGTGTCACTATTTAATGGAGTGTGGTGTGCGCAGGCTGAGTCGAGGCTGAGTGTCGCTGTTTAACGGGGAGTGGCGTCTGCGGGCTGAATCGAGGCTGAGTGTCGCTCTTTAACGGAGAGTGGTGTGTGCGGGCTGAATCAAGGCTGAGTGTCGCTCTTTAACGGAGAGTGGTGTGTGCGTCTGAACCGAGGCTTCGTGTCGCTCTTTAACGGAGAGTGTGTGCGGGCTAAATCGACGCTGAGTGTAACTCTTTAACCGAGAGTGGCGTGTGCGGGATGAATCGTGGTTGAGTGTCGTTCTTTAACGGAAAGTGGCGTGTGTGGGCCGAATCGAGGCTGAGTGTCGCTCTTTAACGGAGAGTGGCATATGCGGGCTGAATCGAGGCTGAGTGTCACTCTTTAACGGAGAGTGGCGTCTGCGGGCTGAATCGAGGCTGAGTGCAGTGTCCCTCTTTAACGGGGAGCGGCGTGAGCGGATTGAATCGAGGCTCTGTGTCGCTCTTTAACGGAGAGTGGTGTGTGCGGACTGAAGCGAGTCTGAACACAGAGTCGCTCTGTAATGGAGAGATGCGTGTGCGGGTTAAATAGAGGCTGAGTGTCGCTCTTTAACGGAGAGCGTGCTGTGCGGGCTGATTCGAGGCTGAGTGTCATTCTTTAACGGAGAGCGGCGTGTGCGGGTTGAATCGAGGCTGAGTGTCACTCTTTAACGTAGAGTGGTGTGTGCGGGCTGAATCGAGGCTGTGTGTCCCTCTTTAACGGAGAGTGGCGTGTGCGAGCTGAGTCGAGGCTGTGTGTCGCTCTTTAACGGAGAGTGGTGTGTGCGGACTGAATCGCGGCTGAACGCAGAGTCGCTCTGTAATGGAGAGATGTGTGTGCAGGCTGAATAGAGACTGAGTGTCGCTCTTTCACGGAGAGTGGCGTGTGCGAGCTGAATCGAGGCTGAGTGTCACCCTTTAACGGAGAGTGCGTGCGTGCTAAATCGAGGCTGAGTGTCACTCTTTAACGGAGTGTTGTGTGTGAGGACTGAATCGAGGCTGAGTGTCACTATGTAACGAGGAGTGTGTGTGGGCTAAATCGAGGCTGAGTGTTACTCTTTAACAGAGAGTGGCGTGTGCGGGCTGAATCGTGGTTGAGTGTCGTTCTTTAACGGAAAGTGGCGTTTGTGGGCCGAATCGAGGCTGAGTGTTACTCTTTAATGGATAGTGGCGTATGCGGGCTGAATCGAGGCTGTGTGTCGCTCTTTAATGGAGAGTGGTGTGTGTGGACTGAATCGAGGCTGAACGCAGAGTCGCTCTGTAATGGAGGGATGTGTGTGCAGGCTGAATAGAGACTGAGTGTCGCTCTTTAACGGAGAGTGGCGTATGCGGGCTGAATCGAGGCTGAGTGTCACTCTTTAACAGAGGGTGGCATGTGCTGGCTGAATCGAGGCTGAGTGTCGCTCTTTAACGGAGAGTGGTGTGTGCGGTCTGAATCGAGGCTGAGTGTCACTCTTTAACGGAGAGTGGTGTGCGCAGGCTGAGTCGAGGCTGAGTGTCGCTCCTTAATGGAGAGTGGCGTATGCGGGCTGAATCGAGGCTGAGAGTCACTCTTTAACGGAGAGTGGCGTCTGCGGCCTGAATCGAGGCTGAGTGCAGTGTCCCTCTTTAACGGAGAGTGGCGTGTGCGGGCTGAAACGAGGCTGACTGTCACTCTTTAAAGGAGAGTGGTGTGTGCAGGCTGAGTCGAGGCTGAGTGTCGCTCTTTAACGGGGAGCGGCGTGAGCGGATTGAATCGAGGCTGTGTGTCGCTCTTTAACGGAGAGTGGTGTGTGCGGACTGAATCGAGTCTGAACGCAGAGTCGCTCTGTAATTGAGAGATGCGTGTGCGGGTTAAATAGAGGCTGAGTGTCGCTCTTTAATGGAGAGCGTGCTGTGCGGGCTGATTCGAGGCTGAGTGTCACTCTTTAACGTAGAGTGGTGTGTGCGGGCTGAATCGAGGCTGTGTGTCGCTCTTTAACTGGGAGTGGGGTGTGCGGGTTGAATCGAGGCTGAGTGTCGCTCCTTAATGGAGAGTGGCGTGTGCGGGCTGAATCGAGGCTGAGTGTCGCTCCTTAATGGAGAGTGGCGTGTGCGGGCTGAATCGAGGCTGAGTGCAGTGTCCCTCTTTAACGGAGAGTGGCGTGTGCGGGCTGAGTCGAGGCTGTGTGTCGCTCTTTAACGGAGAATGGCATGTGCGGGCTGAATTGAGGCTGAGTGTCACCCTTTAACGGAGAGGGTATGCGTGCTAAATCGAGGCTGAGTGTCACTCTTTAACGGAGTGTTGTGTGTGAGGACTGAATCGAGGCTGAGTGTCACTATGTAACGAGGAGTGTGTGCGGGCTAATTCGAGGCTGAGTGTTACTCTTTAACAGAGAGTGGCGTGAGCGGGTTGAATCGAGGCTGAGTGCAGTGTCGCTCTTTAACGGCGAGTGGTGTGTGCGGGCTGAATCGAGGCTGTGTGTCGCTCTTTAACGGAGAGTTGTGTGTGCGCGCTAAATTGAGGCTGAGTGTCACTCTTTAATGGAGTGTGGTGTGCGCAGGCTGAGTCGAGGCTGAGTGTCGCTGTTTAACGGGGAGTGGCGTCTGCGGGCTGAATCGAGGCTGAGTGTCGCTCTTTAACGGAGAGTTGTGTGTGCGGGCTGAATCGAGGCTGAGTGTCGCTCTTTAACGGAGAGTGGTGTGTGCGTCTGAACCGAGGCTTAGTGTCGCTCTTTAACGGAGAGTGTGTGCGGGCTAAATCGAGGCTGAGTGTAACTCTTTAACCGAGAGTGGCGTGTGTGGGATGAATCGTGGTTGAGTGTCGTTCTTTAACGGAAAGTGGCGTGTGTGGGCCGAATCGAGGCTGAGTGTCGCTCTTTAACGGAGAGTGGCATATGCGGGCTGAATCGAGGCTGAGTGTCACTCTTTAACGGAGAGTGGCGTCTGCGGGCTGAATCGAGGCTGAGTGCAGTGTCCCTCTTTAACGGAGAGTGGCGTGTGCGGGCTGAGTCGAGGCTGAGTGTCCCTCTTTAACGGACAGTGGTGTGTGCGGGCTAAAACGAGGCTGTGTGTCGCTCTTTAACGGAGAATGGCTTGTGCGAGCTGAATCGAGGCTGTGTGTCGCTCTTTAACGGAGAGTGGTGTGTGCGGACTGAATCGCGGCTGAACGCAGAGTCGCTCTGTAATGGAGAGATGTGTGTGCAGGCTGAATAGAAACTGAGTGTCGCTCTTTAACGGAGAGTGGCGTATGCGTCTGAATCGAGGCCGAGTGTCGCTCTTTAACGCAGAGCGTGCTGTGCTGGCTGAATCGAGGCTGAGTGTCACTCTTTAACGGAGTGTGGTGTGCGCAGGCTGAGTCGAGGCTGAGTGTCGCTGTTTAACGGGGAGTGGCGTGTGCAGGCTGAGTCGAGGCTGAGTGTCGCTGTTTAACGGGGAGTGGCATGTGCAGGCTGAATCGAGGCTGAGTGTCGCTCCTTATTGGAGAGTGGCGTCTGCGGGCTGAGTCGAGGCTGAGTGTCCCTCTTTAACGGACAGTTGTGTGTGCGGGCTAAAACGAGGCGGTGTGTCACTCTTTAATGGAGAGTGGTGTGTGCGGGCTGAATCGAGGCTGTGTGTCGCTCTTTAACGGAGAGTTATGTGTGCGGGCTAAATCGAGGCTGAGTGTCACACTTTAACGGAGAGCGGCGTGTGCGGGTTGAATCGAGGCTGAGTGCAGTGACGCTCTTTAACGGAGAGTGGTGTGTGCGGGCTGAATCGAGGCTGAGTGTCACTCTTTAACGGAGAGTTGCTTCTGAGGGCTGAATTGAGGCTGAGCGCAGTGTCACTCTTTAACAGAGAGTGGCGTGTGCGGGCTCAATCGAGGCTGAGTGTTGCTCTTTAACGGAGAGTGTGTGCGGGCTAAATCGAGGCTGAGTGTCACTCTTTAACGGAGAGTGGCGTCTGCGGGCTGAATCAAGGCTGAGTGTCACTCTTTAACGGAGTGTTTTGTGTACGGACTGAATCGAGGCTGAGTGTCACTCTGTAACGAGGAGTGTGTGCGGGCTAAATCGAGGCTGAGTGTCGCTCTTTAACGGAGAGTAGTGTGTGCGGGCTGAATCGAGACTGTGTGTCGCTCTTTAACGGAGAGTGGTGTGTGCAGGCTGAGTCGAGGCTGAGTGTCGCTCCTTAATGGAGACTGGCGTATGCGGGCTGAATCGAGGCTGAGTGTCACTCTTTAACGGAGAGTGGCGTCTGCGGCCTGAATCGAGGCTGAGTGCAGTGTCCCTCTTTAACGGGGAGCGGCGTGAGCGGATTGAATCGAGGCTCTGTGTCGCTCTTTAACGGAGAGTGGTGTGTGCGGACTGAAGCGAGTCTGAACACAGAGTCGCTCTGTAATGGAGAGATGCGTGTGCGGGTTAAATAGAGGCTGAGTGTCGCTCTTTAACGGAGAGCGTGCTGTGCGGGCTGATTCGAGGCTGAGTGTCATTCTTTAACGGAGAGCGGCGTGTGCGGGTTGAATCGAGGCTGAGTGTCACTCTTTAACGTAGAGTGGTGTGTGCGGGCTGAATCGAGGCTGTGTGTCGCTCTTTAACGGGGAGTGGCTTGTGCGGGTTGAATCGAGGCTGAGTGTCGCTCCTTAATGGAGAGTGGCGTGTGCGGGCTGAATCGAGGCTGAGTGCAGTGTCCCTCTTTAACGGAGAGTGGCGTGTGCGGGCTGAGTCGAGGCTGTGTGTCGCTCTTTAACGGAGAGTGGTGTGTGCGGACTGAATCGCGGCTGAACGCAGAGTCGCTCTGTAATGGAGAGATGTGTGTGCAGGCTGAATAGAGACTGAGTGTCGCTCTTTCACGGAGAGTGGCGTGTGCGAGCTGAATCGAGGCTGAGTGTCACCCTTTAACGGAGAGTGCGTGCGAGCTAAATCGAGGCTGAGTGTCACTCTTTAACGGAGTGTTGTGTGTGAGGACTGAATCGAGGCTGAGTGTCACTATGTAACGAGGAGTGTGTGTGGGCTAAATCGAGGCTGAGTGTTACTCTTTAACAGAGAGTGGCGTGTGCGGGCTGAATCGTGGTTGAGTGTCGTTCTTTAACGGAAAGTGGCGTTTGTGGGCCGAATCGAGGCTGAGTGTTACTCTTTAATGGATAGTGGCGTATGCGGGCTGAATCGAGGCTGTGTGTCGCTCTTTAATGGAGAGTGGTGTGTGTGGACTGAATCGAGGCTGAACGCAGAGTCGCTCTGTAATGGAGAGATGTGTGTGCAGGCTGAATAGAGACTGAGTGTCGCTCTTTAACGGAGAGTGGCGTATGCGGCTGAATCGAGGCTGAGTGTCACTCTTTAACAGAGGGTGGCATGTGCTGGCTGAATCGAGGCTGAGTGTCGCTCTTTAACGGAGAGTGGTGTGTGCGGTCTGAATCGAGGCTGAGTGTCACTCTTTAACGGAGAGTGGTGTGCGCAGGCTGAGTCGAGGCTGAGTGTCGCTCCTTAATGGAGAGTGGCGTATGCGGGCTGAATCGAGGCTGAGAGTCACTCTTTAACGGAGAGTGGCGTCTGCGGCCTGAATCGAGGCTGAGTGCAGTGTCCCTCTTTAACGGAGAGTGGCGTGTGCGGGCTGAAACGAGGCTGACTGTCACTCTTTAAAGGAGAGTGGTGTGTGCAGGCTGAGTCGAGGCTGAGTGTCGCTCTTTAACGGGGAGCGGCGTGAGCGGATTGAATCGAGGCTGTGTGTCGCTCTTTAACGGAGAGTGGTGTGTGCGGACTGAATCGAGTCTGAACGCAGAGTCGCTCTGTAATTGAGAGATGCGTGTGCGGGTTAAATAGAGGCTGAGTGTCGCTCTTTAATGGAGAGCGTGCTGTGCGGGCTGATTCGAGGCTGAGTGTCACTCTTTAACGTAGAGTGGTGTGTGCGGGCTGAATCGAGGCTGTGTGTCGCTCTTTAACGTAGAGTGGGGTGTGCGGGTTGAATCGAGGCTGAGTGTCGCTCCTTAATGGAGAGTGGCGTGTGCGGGCTGAATCGAGGCTGAGTGTCGCTCCTTAATGGAGAGTGGCGTGTGCGGGCTGAATCGAGGCTGAGTGCAGTGTCCCTCTTTAACGGAGAGTGCCGTGTGCGGGCTGAGTCGAGGCTGTGTGTCGCTCTTTAACGGAGAGTGGTGTGTGCGGACTGAATCGCGGCTGAACGCAGAGTCGCTCTGTAATGGAGAGATGTGTGTGCAGGCTGAATAGAGACTGAGTGTCGCTCTTTAACGGAGAGTGGCGTATGTGGGCTGAATCGAGGCTGAGTGTCACTCTTTAACGGAGAGTGGCGTCTGCGGGCTGAATTGAGGCTGAGCGCAGTGTCACTCTTTAACAGAGGGTGGCGTGTGCGAGCTGAATCGAGGCTGAGTGTCACCCTTTAACGGAGAGTGTGTGCGTGCTAAATCGAGGCTGAGTGTCACTCTTTAACGGAGTGTTGTGTGTGAGGACTGAATCGAGGCTGAGTGTCACTATGTAACGAGGAGTGTGTGTGGGCTAAATCGAGGCTGAGTATTACTCTTTAACAGAGAGTGGCGTGTGCGGGTTGAATCGAGGCTGAGTGCAGTGTCACTCTTTAACGGCGAGTGGTGTGTGCGGGCTGAATCGAGGCTGTGTGTCGCTCTTTAACGGAGAGTTGTGTGTGCGGGCTGAATCGAAGCTGTGTGTCGCTCTTTAACGGGGAGTGGCGTGTGTGGGTTGAATCGAGGCTGAGTGTCGCTCCTTAATGGAGAGTGGCGTATGCGGGCTGAATCGAGGCTGAGTGTCACTCTTTAACGGAGAGTGGCGTCTGCAGGCTGAATCGAGGCTGAGTGTCCCTCTTTAACGGACAGTGGCGTGTGCGGGCTGAGTCGAGGCTGAGTGTCGCTCTTTAACGGAGAGTGGCGTCTGCGGGCTGAATCGAGGCTGAGTGTCCCTCTTTAACGGACAGTTGTGTGTGCGGGCTAAAACGAGGCTGTGTGTCACTCTTTAACGGAGAGTGGTGTGTGCGGGCAGAATCGAGGCTGTGTGTCGCTCTTTAACGGAGAGTTATGTGTGCGGGCTAAATCCAGGCTGAGTGTCACTCTTTAACGGAGAGCGGCGTGTGCCGGTTGAATCGAGGCTGAGTGCAGTGACGCTCTTTAACGGAGAGTGGTGTGTGCGGGCTGAATCGAGGCTGAGTGTCACTCTTTAACGGAGAGTGGCTTCTGAGGGTTGAATTGAGGCTGAGCGCAGTGTCACTCTTTAACAGAGAGTAGTGTGTGCGGGATGAATCGGGGCTGTGTGCCGTGTCGCTCTTTAACGGCGAGTGGTGTGTGCGGGCTGAATCGAGGCTCTGTGTCGCTCTTTAATGGAGAGTTGTGTGTGCGGGCTAAAACGAGGCTGTGTGTCACTCTTTAACGGAGTGTTGTGTGTGAGGACTGAATCGAGGCTGAGTGTCACTATGTAACGAGGAGTGTGTGCGGGCTAATTCGAGGCTGAGTGTTACTCTTTAACAGAGAGTGGCGTGTGCGGGTTGAATCGAGGCTGAGTGCAGTGTCGCTCTTTAACGGCGAGTGGTGTGTGCGGGCTGAATCGAGGCTGTGTGTCGCTCTTTAACGGAGAGTTGTGTGTGCGGGCTAAATCGAGGCTGAGTGTCACTCTTTAATGGAGAGAGGCGTGTGCGGGTTGAATCGAGGCTGAGTGTCACTCTTTAACGGAGAGTGGTGTGTGCGGGCTGAATCGAGGCTGTGTGTTGCTCTTTAACGGGGAGTGGCGTGTGCGGGTTTAATCGAGGCTAAGTGTCGCTCCTTAATGGAGAGTGGCGTGTGCGGGCTGAATCGAGGATGAGTGCAGTGTCCCTCTTTAACGGAGAGCGGCCGTGTGCGGGCTGAGTCGAGGCTGAGTGTCCCTCTTTAACGGACAGTGGTGTGTGCGGGCTAAAACGAGGCTGTGTGTCACTCTTTAAAGTAGAGTGGTGTGTGCGGGTTGAATCGAGGCTGTGTGTCGCTCTTTAACGGGAAAATGACGTGTGCGGGCTGAATCGAGGCTGAGTGTAACTCTTTAACCGAGAGTGGCCTGTGCGGGCTGAATCGTGTTGAGTGTCGTTCTTTAATGGAATGTGGCGTGTGTGGGCCGAATCGAGGCTGAGTGTCGCTCTTTAACGGAGAGTGGCATATGCGGGCTGAATCGAGGCTGAGTGTCACTCTTTAATGGAGAGTGGCGTGTGAGGGCTGAATCGAGGCTGAGTGCAGTGTCCCTCTTTAACGGAGAGTGGCGTGTGCGGGCTGAGTCGAGGCTGAGTGTCCCTCTTTAACGGACAGTGGTGTGTGCGGGCTAAAACGAGGCTGAGTGTCACTCTTTAAAGTAGAGTGGTGTGTGCAGGTTGAATCGAGGCTGTGTGTCGCTCTTTAACGGAGAATGGCATGTGCGGGCTGAATTGAGGCTGAGTGTCACCCTTTAACGGAGAGGGTGTGCGTGCTAAATCGAGGCTGAGTGTCACTCTTTAACGGAGTGTTGTGTGTGAGGACTGAATCGAGGCTGAGTGTCACTATGTAACGAGGAGTGTGTGCGGGCTAATTCGAGGCTGAGTGTTACTCTTTAACAGAGAGTGGCGTGAGCGGGTTGAATCGAGGCTGAGTGCAGTGTCGCTCTTTAACGGCGAGTGGTGTGTGCGGGCTGAATCGAGGCTGTGTGTCGCTCTTTAACGGAGAGTTGTGTGTGCGCGCTAAATTGAGGCTGAGTGTCACTCTTTAACGGAGTGTTGTGTGTGCGGTCTGAATCGAGGCTGTGTGTCGCTCTTTAAGGGGGAGTGGCGTGTGCGGGATGAATCGTGGTTGAGTGTCGTTCTTTAACGGAAAGTGGCGTGTGTGGGCCGAATCGAGGCTGAGTGTCGCTCTTTAACGGAGAGTGGCATATGCGGGCTGAATCGAGGCTGAGTGTCACTCTTTAACGGAGAGTGGCGTCTGCGGGCTGAATCGAGGCTGAGTGCAGTGTCCCTCTTTAACGGAGAGTGGCGTGTGCGGGCTGAGTCGAGGCTGAGTGTCCCTCTTTAACGGACAGTGGTGTGTGCGGGCTAAAACGAGGCTGAGTGTCACTCTTTAAATGAGAGTGGTGTGTGCGGGCTGAGTCGAGGCTGGGTGTCGCTCTTTAACGGGGAGCGGCGTGTGCGGGTTGAATCGAGTCTGAGTGTCGCTCTTTAACGGAGAGCGTGCTGTGCTGGCGGAATCAAAGCTGAGTGTCGCTCTTTAACGGAGAGTGTGTGCAGGCTAAATCGAGGCTGAGTGTCGCTGTTTAACGGGGAGTGGCGTGTGCAGGTTGAATCAAGGCTGAGTGTCGCTCCTTAATGGAGAGTGGCGTATGCGGGCTGAATCGAGGCTGAGTGTCACTCTTTAACGGAGAGTGGCGTCTGCGGGCTGAATCGAGGCTCAGTGTCACCCTTTAACGGAGAGTGTGTGCGTGCTAAATCGAGGCTGAGTGTCACTCTTTAACGGACAGTGGTTTGTGCGGGCCAAAACGAGCCTGAGTGTCACTCTTTAAAGGAGAGTGTTGTGTGCGGGCTGAGTCGAGGCTGAGTGTCGCTCTTTAACGGAGAGTGTGTGCGGGATAAATCGAGGCTGAGTGTCACTCTTTAACGGAGAGTGGCGTCTGCGGGCTGAGTGAGGCTGAGCGCAGTGTCACTCTTTAACAGAGGGTGGCGTGTGCGAGCTGAATCGAGGCTGAGTGTCACCCTTTAACGGAGAGTGTGTGCGTGCTAAATCGAGGCTGAGTGTCACTCTTTAACGGAGTGTTGTGTGTGCGGTCTGAATCGAGGCTGTGTGTCGCTCTTTAAGGGGGAGTGGCGTGTGCGGGTTGAATCGAGGCTGAGTGTCGCTCCTTAATGGAGAGTGGCGTATGCGGGCTGAATCGAGGCTGAGAGTCACTCTTTAACGGAGAGTGGCGTCTGCGGGCTGAATCGAGGCTGAGTGCAGTGTCCCTCTTTAACGGAGAGTGGCGTGTGCGGGCTGAGTCGAGGCTGAGTGTCCCTCTTTAACGGACAGTGGTGTGTGCGGGCTAAAACGAGGCTGTGTGTCGCTCTTTAACGGAGAATGGCTTGTGCGGGCCGAATCGAGGCTGAGTGTTACTCTTTAATGGATAGTGGCGTATGCGGGCTGAATCGAGGCTGTGTGTCGCTCTTTAATGGAGAGTGGTGTGTGTGGACTGAATCGAGGCTGAACGCAGAGTCGCTCTGTAATGGAGAGATGTGTGTGCAGGCTGAATAGAGACTGAGTGTCGCTCTTTAACGGAGAGTGGCGTATGCGGGCTGAATCGAGGCTGAGTGTCACTCTTTAACAGAGGGTGGCATGTGCTGGCTGAATCGAGGCTGAGTGTCGCTCTTTAACGGAGAGTGGTGTGTGCGGTCTGAATCGAGGCTGAGTGTCACTCTTTAACGGAGAGTGGTGTGCGCAGGCTGAGTCGAGGCTGAGTGTCGCTCCTTAATGGAGAGTGGCGTATGCGGGCTGAATCGAGGCTGAGAGTCACTCTTTAACGGAGAGTGGCGTCTGCGGCCTGAATCGAGGCTGAGTGCAGTGTCCCTCTTTAACGGAGAGTGGCGTGTGCGGGCTGAAACGAGGCTGACTGTCACTCTTTAAAGGAGAGTGGTGTGTGCAGGCTGAGTCGAGGCTGAGTGTCGCTCTTTAACGGGGAGCGGCGTGAGCGGATTGAATCGAGGCTGTGTGTCGCTCTTTAACGGAGAGTGGTGTGTGCGGACTGAATCGAGTCTGAACGCAGAGTCGCTCTGTAATTGAGAGATGCGTGTGCGGGTTAAATAGAGGCTGAGTGTCGCTCTTTAATGGAGAGCGTGCTGTGCGGGCTGATTCGAGGCTGAGTGTCACTCTTTAACGTAGAGTGGTGTGTGCGGGCTGAATCGAGGCTGTGTGTCGCTCTTTAACTGGGAGTGGGGTGTGCGGGTTGAATCGAGGCTGAGTGTCGCTCCTTAATGGAGAGTGGCGTGTGCGGGCTGAATCGAGGCTGAGTGTCGCTCCTTAATGGAGAGTGGCGTGTGCGGGCTGAATCGAGGCTGAGTGCAGTGTCCCTCTTTAACGGAGAGTGGCGTGTGCGGGCTGAGTCGAGGCTGTGTGTCGCTCTTTAACGGAGAGTGGTGTGTGCGGACTGAATCGCGGCTGAACGCAGAGTCGCTCTGTAATGGAGAGATGTGTGTGCAGGCTGAATAGAGACTGAGTGTCGCTCTTTAACGGAGAGTGGCGTATGTGGGCTGAATCGAGGCTGAGTGTCACTCTTTAACGGAGAGTGGCGTCTGCGGGCTGAATTGAGGCTGAGCGCAGTGTCACTCTTTAACAGAGGGTGGCGTGTGCGAGCTGAATCGAGGCTGAGTGTCACCCTTTAACGGAGAGTGTGTGCGTGCTAAATCGAGGCTGAGTGTCACTCTTTAACGGAGTGTTGTGTGTGAGGACTGAATCGAGGCTGAGTGTCACTATGTAACGAGGAGTGTGTGTGGGCTAAATCGAGGCTGAGTATTACTCTTTAACAGAGAGTGGCGTGTGCGGGTTGAATCGAGGCTGAGTGCAGTGTCACTCTTTAACGGCGAGTGGTGTGTGCGGGCTGAATCGAGGCTGTGTGTCGCTCTTTAACGGAGAGTTGTGTGTGCGGGCTGAATCGAAGCTGTGTGTCGCTCTTTAACGGGGAGTGGCGTGTGTGGGTTGAATCGAGGCTGAGTGTCGCTCCTTAATGGAGAGTGGCGTATGCGGGCTGAATCGAGGCTGAGTGTCACTCTTTAACGGAGAGTGGCGTCTGCAGGCTGAATCGAGGCTGAGTGTCCCTCTTTAACGGACAGTGGCGTGTGCGGGCTGAGTCGAGGCTGAGTGTCGCTCTTTAACGGAGAGTGGCGTCTGCGGGCTGAATCGAGGCTGAGTGTCCCTCTTTAACGGACAGTTGTGTGTGCGGGCTAAAACGAGGCTGTGTGTCACTCTTTAACGGAGAGTGGTGTGTGCGGGCAGAATCGAGGCTGTGTGTCGCTCTTTAACGGAGAGTTATGTGTGCGGGCTAAATCCAGGCTGAGTGTCACTCTTTAACGGAGAGCGGCGTGTGCCGGTTGAATCGAGGCTGAGTGCAGTGACGCTCTTTAACGGAGAGTGGTGTGTGCGGGCTGAATCGAGGCTGAGTGTCACTCTTTAACGGAGAGTGGCTTCTGAGGGTTGAATTGAGGCTGAGCGCAGTGTCACTCTTTAACAGAGAGTAGTGTGTGCGGGATGAATCGGGGCTGTGTGCCGTGTCGCTCTTTAACGGCGAGTGGTGTGTGCGGGCTGAATCGAGGCTCTGTGTCGCTCTTTAATGGAGAGTTGTGTGTGCGGGCTAAAACGAGGCTGTGTGTCACTCTTTAACGGAGTGTTGTGTGTGAGGACTGAATCGAGGCTGAGTGTCACTATGTAACGAGGAGTGTGTGCGGGCTAATTCGAGGCTGAGTGTCACTCTTTAATGGAGAGAGGCGTGTGCGGGTTGAATCGAGGCTGAGTGTCACTCTTTAACGGAGAGTGGTGTGTGCGGGCTGAATCGAGGCTGTGTGTTGCTCTTTAACGGGGAGTGGCGTGTGCGGGTTTAATCGAGGCTAAGTGTCGCTCCTTAATGGAGAGTGGCGTGTGCGGGCTGAATCGAGGATGAGTGCAGTGTCCCTCTTTAACGGAGAGCGGCGTGTGCGGGCTGAGTCGAGGCTGAGTGTCCCTCTTTAACGGACAGTGGTGTGTGCGGGCTAAAACGAGGCTGTGTGTCACTCTTTAAAGTAGAGTGGTGTGTGCGGGTTGAATCGAGGCTGTGTGTCGCTCTTTAACGGAGAATGACGTGTGCGGGCTGAATCGAGGCTGAGTGTAACTCTTTAACCGAGAGTGGCCTGTGCGGGCTGAATCGTGGTTGAGTGTCGTTCTTTAATGGAATGTGGCGTGTGTGGGCCGAATCGAGGCTGAGTGTCGCTCTTTAACGGAGAGTGGCATATGCGGGCTGAATCGAGGCTGAGTGTCACTCTTTAATGGAGAGTGGCGTGTGAGGGCTGAATCGAGGCTGAGTGCAGTGTCCCTCTTTAACGGAGAGTGGCGTGTGCGGGCTGAGTCGAGGCTGAGTGTCCCTCTTTAACGGACAGTGGTGTGTGCGGGCTAAAACGAGGCTGAGTGTCACTCTTTAAAGTAGAGTGGTGTGTGCAGGTTGAATCGAGGCTGTGTGTCGCTCTTTAACGGAGAATGGCATGTGCGGGCTGAATTGAGGCTGAGTGTCACCCTTTAACGGAGAGGGTGTGCGTGCTAAATCGAGGCTGAGTGTCACTCTTTAACGGAGTGTTGTGTGTGAGGACTGAATCGAGGCTGAGTGTCACTATGTAACGAGGAGTGTGTGCGGGCTAATTCGAGGCTGAGTGTTACTCTTTAACAGAGAGTGGCGTGAGCGGGTTGAATCGAGGCTGAGTGCAGTGTCGCTCTTTAACGGCGAGTGGTGTGTGCGGGCTGAATCGAGGCTGTGTGTCGCTGTTTAACGGAGAGTTGTGTGTGCGCGCTAAATTGAGGCTGAGTGTCACTCTTTAATGGAGTGTGGTGTGCGCAGGCTGAGTCGAGGCTGAGTGTCGCTGTTTAACGGGGAGTGGCGTCTGCGGGCTGAATCGAGGCTGACTGTCGCTCTTTAACGGAGAGTGGTGTGTGCGGGCTGAATCGAGGCTGAGTGTCGCTCTTTAACGGAGAGTGGTGTGTGCGTCTGAACCGAGGCTTAGTGTCGCTCTTTAACGGAGAGTGTGTGCGGGCTAAATCGAGGCTGAGTGTAACTCTTTAACCGAGAGTGGCGTGTGCGGGATGAATCGTGGTTGAGTGTCGTTCTTTAACGGAAAGTGGCGTGTGTGGGCCGAATCGAGCCTGAGTGTCGCTCTTTAACGGAGAGTGGCATATGCGGGCTGAATCGAGGCTGAGTGTCACTCTTTAACGGAGAGTGGCGTCTGCGGGCTGAATCGAGGCTGAGTGCAGTGTCCCTCTTTAACGGAGAGTGGCGTGTGCGGGCTGAGTCGAGGCTGAGTGTCCCTCTTTAACGGACAGTGGTGTGTGCGGGCTAAAACGAGGCTGAGTGTCACTCTTTAAATGAGAGTGGTGTGTGCGGGCTGAGTCGAGGCTGGGTGTCGCTCTTTAACGGGGAGCGGCGTGTGCGGGTTGAATCGAGTCTGAGTGTCGCTCTTTAACGGAGAGCGTGCTGTGCTGGCGGAATCAAAGCTGAGTGTCGCTCTTTAACGGAGAGTGTGTGCAGGCTAAATCGAGGCTGAGTGTCACTGTTTAACGGGGAGTGGCGTGTGCAGGTTGAATCAAGGCTGAGTGTCGCTCCTTAATGGAGAGTGGCGTATACGGGCTGAATCGAGGCTGAGTGTCACTCTTTAACGGAGAGTGGCGTCTGCGGGCTGAATCGAGGCTCAGTGTCACCCTTTAACGGAGAGTGTGTGCGTGCTAAATCGAGGCTGAGTGTCACTCTTTAACGGACAGTGGTTTGTGCGGGCCAAAACGAGCCTGAGTGTCACTCTTTAAAGGAGAGTGTTGTGTGCGGGCTGAGTCGAGGCTGAGTGTCGCTCTTTAACGGAGAGTGTGTGCGGGCTAAATCGAGGCTGAGTGTCACTCTTTAACGGAGAGTGGCGTCTGCGGGCTGAGTGAGGCTGAGCGCAGTGTCACTCTTTAACAGAGGGTGGCGTGTGCGAGCTGAATCGAGGCTGAGTGTCACCCTTTAACGGAGAGTGTGTGCGTGCTAAATCGAGGCTGAGTGTCACTCTTTAACGGAGTGTTGTGTGTGCGGTCTGAATCGAGGCTGTGTGTCGCTCTTTAAGGGGGAGTGGCGTGTGCGGGTTGAATCGAGGCTGAGTGTCGCTCCTTAATGGAGAGTGGCGTATGCGGGCTGAATCGAGGCTGAGAGTCACTCTTTAACGGAGAGTGGCGTCTGCGGGCTGAATCGAGGCTGAGTGCAGTGTCCCTCTTTAACGGAGAGTGGCGTGTGCGGGCTGAGTCGAGGCTGAGTGTCCCTCTTTAACGGACAGTGGTGTGTGCGGGCTAAAACGAGGCTGTGTGTCGCTCTTTAACGGAGAATGGCTTGTGCGAGCTGAATCGAGGCTGTGTGTCGCTCTTTAACGGAGAGTGGTGTGTGCGGACTGAATCGCGGCTGAACGCAGAGTCGCTCTGTAATTGAGAGATGTGTGTGCAGGCTGAATAGAAACTGAGTGTCGCTCTTTAACGGAGAGTGTGCTGTGCTGGCTGAATCGAGGCTGAGTGTCACTCTTTAACGCAGAGCGTGCTGTGCTGGCTGAATCGAGGCTGAGTGTCACTCTTTAACGGAGTGTGGTGTGCGCAGGCTGAGTCGAGGCTGAGTGTCGCTGTTTAACGGGGAGTGGCGTGTGCAGGCTGAGTCGAGGCTGAGTGTCGCTGTTTAACGGGGAGTGGCGTGTGCAGGCTGAATCGAGGCTGAGTGTCGCTCCTTATTGGAGAGTGGCGTCTGCGGGCTGAGTCGAGGCTGAGTGTCCCTCTTTAACGGACAGTTGTGTGTGCGGGCTAAAACGAGGCGGTGTGTCACTCTTTAATGGAGAGTGGTGTGTGCGGGCTGAATCGAGGCTGTGTGTCGCTCTTTAACGGAGAGTTATGTGTGCGGGCTAAATCGAGGCTGAGTGTCACACTTTAACGGAGAGCGGCGTGTGCGGGTTGAATCGAGGCTGAGTGCAGTGACGCTCTTTAACGGAGAGTGGTGTGTGAGGGCTGAATCGAGGCTGAGTGTCACTCTTTAACGGAGAGTTGCTTCTGAGGGCTGAATTGAGGCTGAGCGCAGTGTCACTCTTTAACAGAGAGTGGCGTGTGCGGGCTCAATCGAGGCTGAGTGTTGCTCTTTAACGGAGAGTGTGTGCGGGCTAAATCGAGGCTGAGTGTCACTCTTTAACGGAGAGTGGCGTCTGCGGGCTGAATCAAGGCTGAGTGTCACTCTTTAACGGAGTGTTTTGTGTACGGACTGAATCGAGGCTGAGTGTCACTCTGTAACGAGGAGTGTGTGCGGGCTAAATCGAGGCTGAGTGTCGCTCTTTAACGGAGAGTAGTGTGTGCGGGCTGAATCGAGACTGTGTGTCGCTCTTTAACGGAGAGTGGTGTGTGCGGGCTGAATCGAGGCTGAGTGTCACTCTTTAACGGAGAGTTGCTTCTGAGGGCTGAATTGAGGCTGAGCGCAGTGTCACTCTTTAACAGAGAGTGGCGTGTGCGGGCTCAATCGAGGCTGAGTGTCGCTCTTTAACGGAGAGTGTGTGCGGGATAAATCGAGGCTGAGTGTCACTCTTTAACGGAGAGTGGCGTCTGCGGGCTGAGTGAGGCTGAGCGCAGTGTCACTCTTTAACAGAGGGTGGCGTGTGCGAGCTGAATCGAGGCTGAGTGTCACCCTTTAACGGAGAGTGTGTGCGTGCTAAATCGAGGCTGAGTGTCACTCTTTAACGGAGTGTTGTGTGTGCGGTCTGAATCGAGGCTGTGTGTCGCTCTTTAAGGGGGAGTTGCGTGTGCGGGTTGAATCGAGGCTGAGTGTCGCTCCTTAATGGAGAGTGGCGTATGCGGGCTGAATCGAGGCTGAGAGTCACTCTTTAACGGAGAGTGGCGTCTGCGGGCTGAATCGAGGCTGAGTGCAGTGTCCCTCTTTAACGGAGAGTGGCGTGTGCGGGCTGAGTCGAGGCTGAGTGTCCCTCTTTAACGGACAGTGGTGTGTGCGGGCTAAAACGAGGCTGTGTGTCGCTCTTTAACGGAGAATGGCTTGTGCGGGCCGAATCGAGGCTGAGTGTTACTCTTTAATGGATAGTGGCGTATGCGGGCTGAATCGAGGCTGTGTGTCGCTCTTTAATGGAGAGTGGTGTGTGTGGACTGAATCGAGGCTGAACGCAGAGTCGCTCTGTAATGGAGAGATGTGTGTGCAGGCTGAATAGAGACTGAGTGTCGCTCTTTAACGGAGAGTGGCGTATGCGGGCTGAATCGAGGCTGAGTGTCACTCTTTAACAGAGGGTGGCATGTGCTGGCTGAATCGAGGCTGAGTGTCGCTCTTTAACGGAGAGTGGTGTGTGCGGTCTGAATCGAGGCTGAGTGTCACTCTTTAACGGAGAGTGGTGTGCGCAGGCTGAGTCGAGGCTGAGTGTCGCTCCTTAATGGAGAGTGGCGTATGCGGGCTGAATCGAGGCTGAGAGTCACTCTTTAACGGAGAGTGGCGTCTGCGGCCTGAATCGAGGCTGAGTGCAGTGTCCCTCTTTAACGGAGAGTGGCGTGTGCGGGCTGAAACGAGGCTGACTGTCACTCTTTAAAGGAGAGTGGTGTGTGCAGGCTGAGTCGAGGCTGAGTGTCGCTCTTTAACGGGGAGCGGCGTGAGCGGATTGAATCGAGGCTGTGTGTCGCTCTTTAACGGAGAGTGGTGTGTGCGGACTGAATCGAGTCTGAACGCAGAGTCGCTCTGTAATTGAGAGATGCGTGTGCGGGTTAAATAGAGGCTGAGTGTCGCTCTTTAATGGAGAGCGTGCTGTGCGGGCTGATTCGAGGCTGAGTGTCACTCTTTAACGTAGAGTGGTGTGTGCGGGCTGAATCGAGGCTGTGTGTCGCTCTTTAACTGGGAGTGGGGTGTGCGGGTTGAATCGAGGCTGAGTGTCGCTCCTTAATGGAGAGTGGCGTGTGCGGGCTGAATCGAGGCTGAGTGTCGCTCCTTAATGGAGAGTGGCGTGTGCGGGCTGAATCGAGGCTGAGTGCAGTGTCCCTCTTTAACGGAGAGTGGCGTGTGCGGGCTGAGTCGAGGCTGTGTGTCGCTCTTTAACGGAGAGTGGTGTGTGCGGACTGAATCGCGGCTGAACGCAGAGTCGCTCTGTAATGGAGAGATGTGTGTGCAGGCTGAATAGAGACTGAGTGTCGCTCTTTAACGGAGAGTGGCGTATGTGGGCTGAATCGAGGCTGAGTGTCACTCTTTAACGGAGAGTGGCGTCTGCGGGCTGAATTGAGGCTGAGCGCAGTGTCACTCTTTAACAGAGGGTGGCGTGTGCGAGCTGAATCGAGGCTGAGTGTCACCCTTTAACGGAGAGTGTGTGCGTGCTAAATCGAGGCTGAGTGTCACTCTTTAACGGAGTGTTGTGTGTGAGGACTGAATCGAGGCTGAGTGTCACTATGTAACGAGGAGTGTGTGTGGGCTAAATCGAGGCTGAGTATTACTCTTTAACAGAGAGTGGCGTGTGCGGGTTGAATCGAGGCTGAGTGCAGTGTCACTCTTTAACGGCGAGTGGTGTGTGCGGGCTGAATCGAGGCTGTGTGTCGCTCTTTAACGGAGAGTTGTGTGTGCGGGCTGAATCGAAGCTGTGTGTCGCTCTTTAACGGGGAGTGGCGTGTGTGGGTTGAATCGAGGCTGAGTGTCGCTCCTTAATGGAGAGTGGCGTATGCGGGCTGAATCGAGGCTGAGTGTCACTCTTTAACGGAGAGTGGCGTCTGCAGGCTGAATCGAGGCTGAGTGTCCCTCTTTAACGGACAGTGGCGTGTGCGGGCTGAGTCGAGGCTGAGTGTCGCTCTTTAACGGAGAGTGGCGTCTGCGGGCTGAATCGAGGCTGAGTGTCCCTCTTTAACGGACAGTTGTGTGTGCGGGCTAAAACGAGGCTGTGTGTCACTCTTTAACGGAGAGTGGTGTGTGCGGGCAGAATCGAGGCTGTGTGTCGCTCTTTAACGGAGAGTTATGTGTGCGGGCTAAATCCAGGCTGAGTGTCACTCTTTAACGGAGAGCGGCGTGTGCCGGTTGAATCGAGGCTGAGTGCAGTGACGCTCTTTAACGGAGAGTGGTGTGTGCGGGCTGAATCGAGGCTGAGTGTCACTCTTTAACGGAGAGTGGCTTCTGAGGGTTGAATTGAGGCTGAGCGCAGTGTCACTCTTTAACAGAGAGTAGTGTGTGCGGGATGAATCGGGGCTGTGTGCCGTGTCGCTCTTTAACGGCGAGTGGTGTGTGCGGGCTGAATCGAGGCTCTGTGTCGCTCTTTAATGGAGAGTTGTGTGTGCGGGCTAAAACGAGGCTGTGTGTCACTCTTTAACGGAGTGTTGTGTGTGAGGACTGAATCGAGGCTGAGTGTCACTATGTAACGAGGAGTGTGTGCGGGCTAATTCGAGGCTGAGTGTCACTCTTTAATGGAGAGAGGCGTGTGCGGGTTGAATCGAGGCTGAGTGTCACTCTTTAACGGAGAGTGGTGTGTGCGGGCTGAATCGAGGCTGTGTGTTGCTCTTTAACGGGGAGTGGCGTGTGCGGGTTTAATCGAGGCTAAGTGTCGCTCCTTAATGGAGAGTGGCGTGTGCGGGCTGAATCGAGGATGAGTGCAGTGTCCCTCTTTAACGGAGAGCGGCGTGTGCGGGCTGAGTCGAGGCTGAGTGTCCCTCTTTAACGGACAGTGGTGTGTGCGGGCTAAAACGAGGCTGTGTGTCACTCTTTAAAGTAGAGTGGTGTGTGCGGGTTGAATCGAGGCTGTGTGTCGCTCTTTAACGGAGAATGACGTGTGCGGGCTGAATCGAGGCTGAGTGTAACTCTTTAACCGAGAGTGGCCTGTGCGGGCTGAATCGTGGTTGAGTGTCGTTCTTTAATGGAATGTGGCGTGTGTGGGCCGAATCGAGGCTGAGTGTCGCTCTTTAACGGAGAGTGGCATATGCGGGCTGAATCGAGGCTGAGTGTCACTCTTTAATGGAGAGTGGCGTGTGAGGGCTGAATCGAGGCTGAGTGCAGTGTCCCTCTTTAACGGAGAGTGGCGTGTGCGGGCTGAGTCGAGGCTGAGTGTCCCTCTTTAACGGACAGTGGTGTGTGCGGGCTAAAACGAGGCTGAGTGTCACTCTTTAAAGTAGAGTGGTGTGTGCAGGTTGAATCGAGGCTGTGTGTCGCTCTTTAACGGAGAATGGCATGTGCGGGCTGAATTGAGGCTGAGTGTCACCCTTTAACGGAGAGGGTGTGCGTGCTAAATCGAGGCTGAGTGTCACTCTTTAACGGAGTGTTGTGTGTGAGGACTGAATCGAGGCTGAGTGTCACTATGTAACGAGGAGTGTGTGCGGGCTAATTCGAGGCTGAGTGTTACTCTTTAACAGAGAGTGGCGTGAGCGGGTTGAATCGAGGCTGAGTGCAGTGTCGCTCTTTAACGGCGAGTGGTGTGTGCGGGCTGAATCGAGGCTGTGTGTCGCTGTTTAACGGAGAGTTGTGTGTGCGCGCTAAATTGAGGCTGAGTGTCACTCTTTAATGGAGTGTGGTGTGCGCAGGCTGAGTCGAGGCTGAGTGTCGCTGTTTAACGGGGAGTGGCGTCTGCGGGCTGAATCGAGGCTGACTGTCGCTCTTTAACGGAGAGTGGTGTGTGCGGGCTGAATCGAGGCTGAGTGTCGCTCTTTAACGGAGAGTGGTGTGTGCGTCTGAACCGAGGCTTAGTGTCGCTCTTTAACGGAGAGTGTGTGCGGGCTAAATCGAGGCTGAGTGTAACTCTTTAACCGAGAGTGGCGTGTGCGGGATGAATCGTGGTTGAGTGTCGTTCTTTAACGGAAAGTGGCGTGTGTGGGCCGAATCGAGCCTGAGTGTCGCTCTTTAACGGAGAGTGGCATATGCGGGCTGAATCGAGGCTGAGTGTCACTCTTTAACGGAGAGTGGCGTCTGCGGGCTGAATCGAGGCTGAGTGCAGTGTCCCTCTTTAACGGAGAGTGGCGTGTGCGGGCTGAGTCGAGGCTGAGTGTCCCTCTTTAACGGACAGTGGTGTGTGCGGGCTAAAACGAGGCTGAGTGTCACTCTTTAAATGAGAGTGGTGTGTGCGGGCTGAGTCGAGGCTGGGTGTCGCTCTTTAACGGGGAGCGGCGTGTGCGGGTTGAATCGAGTCTGAGTGTCGCTCTTTAACGGAGAGCGTGCTGTGCTGGCGGAATCAAAGCTGAGTGTCGCTCTTTAACGGAGAGTGTGTGCAGGCTAAATCGAGGCTGAGTGTCACTGTTTAACGGGGAGTGGCGTGTGCAGGTTGAATCAAGGCTGAGTGTCGCTCCTTAATGGAGAGTGGCGTATACGGGCTGAATCGAGGCTGAGTGTCACTCTTTAACGGAGAGTGGCGTCTGCGGGCTGAATCGAGGCTCAGTGTCACCCTTTAACGGAGAGTGTGTGCGTGCTAAATCGAGGCTGAGTGTCACTCTTTAACGGACAGTGGTTTGTGCGGGCCAAAACGAGCCTGAGTGTCACTCTTTAAAGGAGAGTGTTGTGTGCGGGCTGAGTCGAGGCTGAGTGTCGCTCTTTAACGGAGAGTGTGTGCGGGCTAAATCGAGGCTGAGTGTCACTCTTTAACGGAGAGTGGCGTCTGCGGGCTGAGTGAGGCTGAGCGCAGTGTCACTCTTTAACAGAGGGTGGCGTGTGCGAGCTGAATCGAGGCTGAGTGTCACCCTTTAACGGAGAGTGTGTGCGTGCTAAATCGAGGCTGAGTGTCACTCTTTAACGGAGTGTTGTGTGTGCGGTCTGAATCGAGGCTGTGTGTCGCTCTTTAAGGGGGAGTGGCGTGTGCGGGTTGAATCGAGGCTGAGTGTCGCTCCTTAATGGAGAGTGGCGTATGCGGGCTGAATCGAGGCTGAGAGTCACTCTTTAACGGAGAGTGGCGTCTGCGGGCTGAATCGAGGCTGAGTGCAGTGTCCCTCTTTAACGGAGAGTGGCGTGTGCGGGCTGAGTCGAGGCTGAGTGTCCCTCTTTAACGGACAGTGGTGTGTGCGGGCTAAAACGAGGCTGTGTGTCGCTCTTTAACGGAGAATGGCTTGTGCGAGCTGAATCGAGGCTGTGTGTCGCTCTTTAACGGAGAGTGGTGTGTGCGGACTGAATCGCGGCTGAACGCAGAGTCGCTCTGTAATTGAGAGATGTGTGTGCAGGCTGAATAGAAACTGAGTGTCGCTCTTTAACGGAGAGTGTGCTGTGCTGGCTGAATCGAGGCTGAGTGTCACTCTTTAACGCAGAGCGTGCTGTGCTGGCTGAATCGAGGCTGAGTGTCACTCTTTAACGGAGTGTGGTGTGCGCAGGCTGAGTCGAGGCTGAGTGTCGCTGTTTAACGGGGAGTGGCGTGTGCAGGCTGAGTCGAGGCTGAGTGTCGCTGTTTAACGGGGAGTGGCGTGTGCAGGCTGAATCGAGGCTGAGTGTCGCTCCTTATTGGAGAGTGGCGTCTGCGGGCTGAGTCGAGGCTGAGTGTCCCTCTTTAACGGACAGTTGTGTGTGCGGGCTAAAACGAGGCGGTGTGTCACTCTTTAATGGAGAGTGGTGTGTGCGGGCTGAATCGAGGCTGTGTGTCGCTCTTTAACGGAGAGTTATGTGTGCGGGCTAAATCGAGGCTGAGTGTCACACTTTAACGGAGAGCGGCGTGTGCGGGTTGAATCGAGGCTGAGTGCAGTGACGCTCTTTAACGGAGAGTGGTGTGTGAGGGCTGAATCGAGGCTGAGTGTCACTCTTTAACGGAGAGTTGCTTCTGAGGGCTGAATTGAGGCTGAGCGCAGTGTCACTCTTTAACAGAGAGTGGCGTGTGCGGGCTCAATCGAGGCTGAGTGTTGCTCTTTAATGGAGAGTGTGTGCGGGCTAAATCGAGGCTGAGTGTCACTCTTTAACGGAGAGTGGCGTCTGCGGGCTGAATCAAGGCTGAGTGTCACTCTTTAACGGAGTGTTTTGTGTACGGACTGAATCGAGGCTGAGTGTCACTCTGTAACGAGGAGTGTGTGCGGGCTAAATCGAGGCTGAGTGTCGCTCTTTAACGGAGAGTAGTGTGTGCGGGCTGAATCGAGACTGTGTGTCGCTCTTTAACGGAGAGTGGTGTGTGCAGGCTGAGTCGAGGCTGAGTGTCGCTCCTTAATGGAGACTGGCGTATGCGGGCTGAATCGAGGCTGAGTGTCACTCTTTAACGGAGAGTGGCGTCTGCGGCCTGAATCGAGGCTGAGTGCAGTGTCCCTCTTTAACGGGGAGCGGCGTGAGCGGATTGAATCGAGGCTCTGTGTCGCTCTTTAACGGAGAGTGGTGTGTGCGGACTGAAGCGAGTCTGAACACAGAGTCGCTCTGTAATGGAGAGATGCGTGTGCGGGTTAAATAGAGGCTGAGTGTCGCTCTTTAACGGAGAGCGTGCTGTGCGGGCTGATTCGAGGCTGAGTGTCATTCTTTAACGGAGAGCGGCGTGTGCAGGCTGAATAGAGACTGAGTGTCGCTCTTTCACGGAGAGTGGCGTGTGCGAGCTGAATCGAGGCTGAGTGTCACCCTTTAACGGAGAGTGCGTGCGTGCTAAATCGAGGCTGAGTGTCACTCTTTAACGGAGTGTTGTGTGTGAGGACTGAATCGAGGCTGAGTGTCACTATGTAACGAGGAGTGTGTGTGGGCTAAATCGAGGCTGAGTGTTACTCTTTAACAGAGAGTGGCGTGTGCGGGCTGAATCGTGGTTGAGTGTCGTTCTTTAACGGAAAGTGGCGTTTGTGGGCCGAATCGAGGCTGAGTGTTACTCTTTAATGGATAGTGGCGTATGCGGGCTGAATCGAGGCTGTGTGTCGCTCTTTAATGGAGAGTGGTGTGTGTGGACTGAATCGAGGCTGAACGCAGAGTCGCTCTGTAATGGAGAGATGTGTGTGCAGGCTGAATAGAGACTGAGTGTCGCTCTTTAACGGAGAGTTGCGTATGCGGGCTGAATCGAGGCTGAGTGTCACTCTTTAACAGAGGGTGGCATGTGCTGGCTGAATCGAGGCTGAGTGTCGCTCTTTAACGGAGAGTGGTGTGTGCGGTCTGAATCGAGGCTGAGTGTCACTCTTTAACGGAGAGTGGTGTGCGCAGGCTGAGTCGAGGCTGAGTGTCGCTCCTTAATGGAGAGTGGCGTATGCGGGCTGAATCGAGGCTGAGAGTCACTCTTTAACGGAGAGTGGCGTCTGCGGCCTGAATCGAGGCTGAGTGCAGTGTCCCTCTTTAACGGAGAGTGGCGTGTGCGGGCTGAAACGAGGCTGACTGTCACTCTTTAAAGGAGAGTGGTGTGTGCAGGCTGAGTCGAGGCTGAGTGTCGCTCTTTAACGGGGAGCGGCGTGAGCGGATTGAATCGAGGCTGTGTGTCGCTCTTTAACAGAGAGTGGTGTGTGCGGACTGAATCGAGTCTGAACGCAGAGTCGCTCTGTAATTGAGAGATGCGTGTGCGGGTTAAATAGAGGCTGAGTGTCGCTCTTTAATGGAGAGCGTGCTGTGCGGGCTGATTCGAGGCTGAGTGTCACTCTTTAACGTAGAGTGGTGTGTGCGGGCTGAATCGAGGCTGTGTGTCGCTCTTTAACTGGGAGTGGGGTGTGCGGGTTGAATCGAGGCTGAGTGTCGCTCCTTAATGGAGAGTGGCGTGTGCGGGCTGAATCGAGGCTGAGTGTCGCTCCTTAATGGAGAGTGGCGTGTGCGGGCTGAATCGAGGCTGAGTGCAGTGTCCCTCTTTAACGGAGAGTGGCGTGTGCGGGCTGAGTCGAGGCTGTGTGTCGCTCTTTAACGGAGAATGGCATGTGCGGGCTGAATTGAGGCTGAGTGTCACCCTTTAACGGAGAGGGTGTGCGTGCTAAATCGAGGCTGAGTGTCACTCTTTAACGGAGTGTTGTGTGTGAGGACTGAATCGAGGCTGAGTGTCACTATGTAACGAGGAGTGTGTGCGGGCTAATTCGAGGCTGAGTGTTACTCTTTAACAGAGAGTGGCGTGAGCGGGTTGAATCGAGGCTGAGTGCAGTGTCGCTCTTTAACGGCGAGTGGTGTGTGCGGGCTGAATCGAGGCTGTGTGTCGCTCTTTAACGGAGAGTTGTGTGTGCGCGCTAAATTGAGGCTGAGTGTCACTCTTTAATGGAGTGTGGTGTGCGCAGGCTGAGTCGAGGCTGAGTGTCGCTGTTTAACGGGGAGTGGCGTCTGCGGGCTGAATCGAGGCTGAGTGTCGCTCTTTAACGGAGAGTGGTGTGTGCGGGCTGAATCGGGGCTGAGTGTCGCTCTTTAACGGAGAGTGGTGTGTGCGTCTGAACCGAGGCTTAGTGTCGCTCTTTAACGGAGAGTGTGTGCGGGCTAAATCGAGGCTGAGTGTAACTCTTTAACCGAGAGTGGCGTGTGGGGGATGAATCGTGGTTGAGTGTCGTTCTTTAACGGAAAGTGGCGTGTGTGGGCCGAATCGAGGCTGAGTGTCGCTCTTTAACGGAGAGTGGCATATGCGGGCTGAGTCGAGGCTGAGTGTCCCTCTTTAACGGACAGTGGTGTGTGCGGGCTAAAACGAGGCTGAGTGTCACTCTTTAAATGAGAGTGGTGTGTGCGGGCTGAGTCGAGGCTGGGTGTCGCTCTTTAACGGGGAGCGGCGTGTGCGGGTTGAATCGAGTCTGAGTGTCGCTCTTTAACGGAGAGCGTGCTGTGCTGGTGGAATCAAAGCTGAGTGTCGCTCTTTAACGGAGAGTGTGTGCAGGCTAAATCGAGGCTGAGTGTCGCTGTTTAACGGGGAGTGGCGTGTGCAGGTTGAATCAAGGCTGAGTGTCGCTCCTTAATGGAGAGTGGCGTATGCGGGCTGAATCGAGGCTGAGTGTCACTCTTTAACGGAGAGTGGCGTCTGCGGGCTGAATCGAGGCTCAGTGTCACCCTTTAACGGAGAGTGTGTGCGTGCTAAATCGAGGCTGAGTGTCACTCTTTAACGGACAGTGGTTTGTGCGGGCCAAAACGAGCCTGAGTGTCACTCTTTAAAGGAGAGTGTTGTGTGCGGGCTGAGTCGAGGCTGAGTGTCGCTCTTTAACGGAGAGTGTGTGCGGGCTAAATCGAGGCTGAGTGTCACTCTTTAACGGAGAGTGGCGTCTGCGGGCTGAGTGAGGCTGAGCGCAGTGTCACTCTTTAACAGAGGGTGGCGTGTGCGAGCTGAATCGAGGCTGAGTGTCACCCTTTAACGGAGAGTGTGTGCGTGCTAAATCGAGGCTGAGTGTCACTCTTTAACGGAGTGTTGTGTGTGCGGTCTGAATCGAGGCTGTGTGTCGCTCTTTAAGGGGGAGTGGCGTGTGCGGGTTGAATCGAGGCTGAGTGTCGCTCCTTAATGGAGAGTGGCGTATGCGGGCTGAATCGAGGCTGAGAGTCACTCTTTAACGGAGAGTGGCGTCTGCGGGCTGAATCGAGGCTGAGTGCAGTGTCCCTCTTTAACGGAGAGTGGCGTGTGCGGGCTGAGTCGAGGCTGAGTGTCCCTCTTTAACGGACAGTGGTGTGTGCGGGCTAAAACGAGGCTGTGTGTCGCTCTTTAACGGAGAATGGCTTGTGCGAGCTGAATCGAGGCTGTGTGTCGCTCTTTAACGGAGAGTGGTGTGTGCGGACTGAATCGCGGCTGAACGCAGAGTCGCTCTGTAATGGAGAGATGTGTGTGCAGGCTGAATAGAAACTGAGTGTCGCTCTTTAACGGAGAGTGGCGTATGCGTCTGAATCGAG
The DNA here is from genome assembly GCF_030028105.1 of Mobula birostris. NCBI lineage: Eukaryota > Metazoa > Chordata > Chondrichthyes > Myliobatiformes > Myliobatidae > Mobula > Mobula birostris. Next base: position 132,256 of record NW_027278442.1, read on the forward strand.
GCCGAGTGTCGCTCTTTAACGCAGAGCGTGCTGTGCTGGCTGAATCGAGGCTGAGTGTCACTCTTTAACGGAGTGTGGTGTGCGCAGGCTGAGTCGAGGCTGAGTGTCGCTGTTTAACGGGGAGTGGCGTGTGCAGGCTGAGTCGAGGCTGAGTGTCGCTGTTTAACGGGGAGTGGCGTGTGCAGGCTGAATCGAGGCTGAGTGTCGCTCCTTATTGGAGAGTGGCGTCTGCGGGCTGAGTCGAGGCTGAGTGTCCCTCTTTAACGGACAGTTGTGTGTGCGGGCTAAAACGAGGCGGTGTGTCACTCTTTAATGGAGAGTGGTGTGTGCGGGCTGAATCGAGGCTGTGTGTCGCTCTTTAACGGAGAGTTATGTGTGCGGGCTAAATCGAGGCTGAGTGTCACACTTTAACGGAGAGCGGCGTGTGCGGGTTGAATCGAGGCTGAGTGCAGTGACGCTCTTTAACGGAGAGTGGTGTGTGCGGGCTGAATCGAGGCTGAGTGTCACTCTTTAACGGAGAGTTGCTTCTGAGGGCTGAATTGAGGCTGAGCGCAGTGTCACTCTTTAACAGAGAGTGGCGTGTGCGGGCTCAATCGAGGCTGAGTGTTGCTCTTTAACGGAGAGTGTGTGCGGGCTAAATCGAGGCTGAGTGTCACTCTTTAACGGAGAGTGTCGTCTGCGGGCGATATCAAGGCTGAGTGTCACTCTTTAACGGAGTGTTTTGTGTACGGACTGAATCGAGGCTGAGTGTCACTCTGTAACGAGGAGTGTGTGCGGGCTAAATTGAGGCTGAGTGTCGCTCTTTAACGGAGAGTAGTGTGTGCGGGCTGAATCGAGACTGTGTGTCGCTCTTTAACGGAGAGTGGTGTGTGCAGGCTGAGTCGAGGCTGAGTGTCGCTCCTTAATGGAGACTGGCGTATGCGGGCTGAATCGAGGCTGAGTGTCACTCTTTAACGGAGAGTGGCGTCTGCGGCCTGAATCGAGGCTGAGTGCAGTGTCCCTCTTTAACGGGGAGCGGCGTGAGCGGATTGAATCGAGGCTCTGTGTCGCTCTTTAACGGAGAGTGGTGTGTGCGGACTGAAGCGAGTCTGAACACAGAGTCGCTCTGTAATGGAGAGATGCGTGTGCGGGTTAAATAGAGGCTGAGTGTCGCTCTTTAACGGAGAGCGTGCTGTGCGGGCTGATTCGAGGCTGAGTGTCATTCTTTAACGGAGAGCGGCGTGTGCGGTTGAATCGAGGCTGAGTGTCACTCTTTAACGTAGAGTGGTGTGTGCGGGCTGAATCGAGGCTGTGTGTCGCTCTTTAACGGGGAGTGGCTTGTGCGGGTTGAATCGAGGCTGAGTGTCGCTCCTTAATGGAGAGTGGCGTGTGCGGGCTGAATCGAGGCTGAGTGCAGTGTCCCTCTTTAACGGAGAGTGGCGTGTGCGGGCTGAGTCGAGGCTGTGTGTCGCTCTTTAACGGAGAGTGGTGTGTGCGGACTGAATCGCGGCTGAACGCAGAGTCGCTCTGTAATGGAGAGATGTGTGTGCAGGCTGAATAGAGACTGAGTGTCGCTCTTTCACGGAGAGTGGCGTGTGCGAGCTGAATCGAGGCTGAGTGTCACCCTTTAACGGAGAGTGCGTGCGAGCTAAATCGAGGCTGAGTGTCACTCTTTAACGGAGTGTTGTGTGTGAGGACTGAATCGAGGCTGAGTGTCACTATGTAACGAGGAGTGTGTGTGGGCTAAATCGAGGCTGAGTGTTACTCTTTAACAGAGAGTGGCGTGTGCGGGCTGAATCGTGGTTGAGTGTCGTTCTTTAACGGAAAGTGGCGTTTGTGGGCCGAATCGAGGCTGAGTGTTACTCTTTAATGGATAGTGGCGTATGCGGGCTGAATCGAGGCTGTGTGTCCCTCTTTAATGGAGAGTGGTGTGTGTGGACTGAATCGAGGCTGAACGCAGAGTCGCTCTGTAATGGAGAGATGTGTGTGCAGGCTGAATAGAGACTGAGTGTCGCTCTTTAACGGAGAGTGGCGTATGCGGGCTGAATCGAGGCTGAGTGTCACTCTTTAACAGAGGGTGGCATGTGCTGGCTGAATCGAGGCTGAGTGTCGCTCTTTAACGGAGAGTGGTGTGTGCGGTCTGAATCGAGGCTGAGTGTCACTCTTTAAAGGAGAGTGGTGTGCGCAGGCTGAGTCGAGGCTGAGTGTCGCTCCTTAATGGAGAGTGGCGTATGCGGGCTGAATCGAGGCTGAGAGTCACTCTTTAACGGAGAGTGGCGTCTGCGGCCTGAATCGAGGCTGAGTGCAGTGTCCCTCTTTAACGGAGAGTGGCGTGTGCGGGCTGAAACGAGGCTGACTGTCACTCTTTAAAGGAGAGTGGTGTGTGCAGGCTGAGTCGAGGCTGAGTGTCGCTCTTTAACGGGGAGCGGCGTGAGCGGATTGAATCGAGGCTGTGTGTCGCTCTTTAACGGAGAGTGGTGTGTGCGGACTGAATCGAGTCTGAACGCAGAGTCGCTCTGTAATTGAGAGATGCGTGTGCGGGTTAAATAGAGGCTGAGTGTCGCTCTTTAATGGAGAGCGTGCTGTGCGGGCTGATTCGAGGCTGAGTGTCACTCTTTAACGTAGAGTGGTGTGTGCGGGCTGAATCGAGGCTGTGTGTCGCTCTTTAACGTAGAGTGGGGTGTGCGGGTTGAATCGAGGCTGAGTGTCGCTCCTTAATGGAGAGTGGCGTGTGCGGGCTGAATCGAGGCTGAGTGTCGCTCCTTAATGGAGAGTGGCGTGTGCGGGCTGAATCGAGGCTGAGTGCAGTGTCCCTCTTTAACGGAGAGTGGCGTGTGCGGGCTGAGTCGAGGCTGTGTGTCGCTCTTTAACGGAGAGTGGTGTGTGCGGACTGAATCGCGGCTGAACGCAGAGTCGCTCTGTAATGGAGAGATGTGTGTGCAGGCTGAATAGAGACTGAGTGTCGCTCTTTAACGGAGAGTGGCGTATGTGGGCTGAATCGAGGCTGAGTGTCACTCTTTAACGGAGAGTGGCGTCTGCGGGCTGAATTGAGGCTGAGCGCAGTGTCACTCTTTAACAGAGGGTGGCGTGTGCGAGCTGAATCGAGGCTGAGTGTCACCCTTTAACGGAGAGTGTGTGCGTGCTAAATCGAGGCTGAGTGTCACTCTTTAACGGAGTGTTGTGTGTGAGGACTGAATCGAGGCTGAGTGTCACTATGTAACGAGGAGTGTGTGTGGGCTAAATCGAGGCTGAGTATTACTCTTTAACAGAGAGTGGCGTGTGCGGGTTGAATCGAGGCTGAGTGCAGTGTCACTCTTTAACGGCGAGTGGTGTGTGCGGGCTGAATCGAGGCTGTGTGTCGCTCTTTAACGGAGAGTTGTGTGTGCGGGCTGAATCGAAGCTGTGTGTCGCTCTTTAACGGGGAGTGGCGTGTGTGGGTTGAATCGAGGCTGAGTGTCGCTCCTTAATGGAGAGTGGCGTATGCGGGCTGAATCGAGGCTGAGTGTCACTCTTTAACGGAGAGTGGCGTCTGCAGGCTGAATCGAGGCTGAGTGTCCCTCTTTAACGGACAGTGGCGTGTGCGGGCTGAGTCGAGGCTGAGTGTCGCTCTTTAACGGAGAGTGGCGTCTGCGGGCTGAATCGAGGCTGAGTGTCCCTCTTTAACGGACAGTTGTGTGTGCGGGCTAAAACGAGGCTGTGTGTCACTCTTTAACGGAGAGTGGTGTGTGCGGGCAGAATCGAGGCTGTGTGTCGCTCTTTAACGGAGAGTTATGTGTGCGGGCTAAATCCAGGCTGAGTGTCACTCTTTAACGGAGAGCGGCGTGTGCCGGTTGAATCGAGGCTGAGTGCAGTGACGCTCTTTAACGGAGAGTGGTGTGTGCGGGCTGAATCGAGGCTGAGTGTCACTCTTTAACGGAGAGTGGCTTCTGAGGGTTGAATTGAGGCTGAGCGCAGTGTCACTCTTTAACAGAGAGTAGTGTGTGCGGGATGAATCGGGGCTGTGTGCCGTGTCGCTCTTTAACGGCGAGTGGTGTGTGCGGGCTGAATCGAGGCTCTGTGTCGCTCTTTAATGGAGAGTTGTGTGTGCGGGCTAAAACGAGGCTGTGTGTCACTCTTTAACGGAGTGTTGTGTGTGAGGACTGAATCGAGGCTGAGTGTCACTATGTAACGAGGAGTGTGTGCGGGCTAATTCGAGGCTGAGTGTTACTCTTTAACAGAGAGTGGCGTGTGCGGGTTGAATCGAGGCTGAGTGCAGTGTCGCTCTTTAACGGCGAGTGGTGTGTGCGGGCTGAATCGAGGCTGTGTGTCGCTCTTTAACGGAGAGTTGTGTGTGCGGGCTAAATCGAGGCTGAGTGTCACTCTTTAATGGAGAGAGGCGTGTGCGGGTTGAATCGAGGCTGAGTGTCACTCTTTAACGGAGAGTGGTGTGTGCGGGCTGAATCGAGGCTGTGTGTTGCTCTTTAACGGGGAGTGGCGTGTGCGGGTTTAATCGAGGCTAAGTGTCGCTCCTTAATGGAGAGTGGCGTGTGCGGGCTGAATCGAGGATGAGTGCAGTGTCCCTCTTTAACAGAGAGCGGCGTGTGCGGGCTGAGTCGAGGCTGAGTGTCCCTCTTTAACGGACAGTGGTGTGTGCGGGCTAAAACGAGGCTGTGTGTCACTCTTTAAAGTAGAGTGGTGTGTGCGGGTTGAATCGAGGCTGTGTGTCGCTCTTTAACGGAGAATGACGTGTGCGGGCTGAATCGAGGCTGAGTGTAACTCTTTAACCGAGAGTGGCCTGTGCGGGCTGAATCGTGGTTGAGTGTCGTTCTTTAATGGAATGTGGCGTGTGTGGGCCGAATCGAGGCTGAGTGTCGCTCTTTAACGGAGAGTGGCGTGTGCGGGCTGGGTCGAGGCTAAGTGTCCCTCTTTAACGGACAGTGGTGTGTGCGGGCTAAAACGAGGCTGAGTGTCACTCTTTAAAGTAGAGTGGTGTGTGCAGGTTGAATCGAGGCTGTGTGTCGCTCTTTAACGGAGAATGGCATGTGCGGGCTGAATTGAGGCTGAGTGTCACCCTTTAACGGAGAGGGTGTGCGTGCTAAATCGAGGCTGAGTGTCACTCTTTAACGGAGTGTTGTGTGTGAGGACTGAATCGAGGCTGAGTGTCACTATGTAACGAGGAGTGTGTGCGGGCTAATTCGAGGCTGAGTGTTACTCTTTAACAGAGAGTGGCGTGAGCGGGTTGAATCGAGGCTGAGTGCAGTGTCGCTCTTTAACGGCGAGTGGTGTGTGCGGGCTGAATCGAGGCTGTGTGTCGCTCTTTAACGGAGAGTTGTGTGTGCGCGCTAAATTGAGGCTGAGTGTCACTCTTTAATGGAGTGTGGTGTGCGCAGGCTGAGTCGAGGCTGAGTGTCGCTGTTTAACGGGGAGTGGCGTCTGCGGGCTGAATCGAGGCTGACTGTCGCTCTTTAACGGAGAGTGGTGTGTGCGGGCTGAATCGAGGCTGAGTGTCGCTCTTTAACGGAGAGTGGTGTGTGCGTCTGAACCGAGGCTTAGTGTCGCTCTTTAACGGAGAGTGTGTGCGGGCTAAATCGAGGCTGAGTGTAACTCTTTAACCGAGAGTGGCGTGTGCGGGATGAATCGTGGTTGAGTGTCGTTCTTTAACGGAAAGTGGCGTGTGTGGGCCGAATCGAGGCTGAGTGTCGCTCTTTAACGGAGAGTGGCATATGCGGGCTGAATCGAGGCTGAGTGTCACTCTTTAACGGAGAGTGGCGTCTGCGGGCTGAATCGAGGCTGAGTGCAGTGTCCCTCTTTAACGGAGAGTGGCGTGTGCGGGCTGAGTCGAGGCTGAGTGTCCCTCTTTAACGGACAGTGGTGTGTGCGGGCTAAAACGAGGCTGTGTGTCGCTCTTTAACGGAGAATGGCTTGTGCGAGCTGAATCGAGGCTGTGTGTCGCTCTTTAACGGAGAGTGGTGTGTGCGGACTGAATCGCGGCTGAACGCAGAGTCGCTCTGTAATGGAGAGATGTGTGTGCAGGCTGAATAGAAACTGAGTGTCGCTCTTTAACGGAGAGTGGCGTATGCGTCTGAATCGAGGCCGAGTGTCGCTCTTTAACGCAGAGCATGCTGTGCTGGCTGAATCGAGGCTGAGTGTCAGTCTTTAACGGAGTGTGGTGTGCGCAGGCTGAGTCGAGGCTGAGTGTCGCTGTTTAACGGGGAGTGGCGTGTGCAGGCTGAGTCGAGGCTGAGTGTCGCTGTTTAACGGGGAGTGGCGTGTGCAGGCTGAATCGAGGCTGAGTGTCGCTCCTTATTGGAGAGTGGCGTCTGCGGGCTGAGTCGAGGCTGAGTGTCCCTCTTTAACGGACAGTTGTGTGTGCGGGCTAAAACGAGGCGGTGTGTCACTCTTTAATGGAGAGTGGTGTGTGCGGGCTGAATCGAGGCTGTGTGTCGCTCTTTAACGGAGAGTTATGTGTGCGGGCTAAATCGAGGCTGAGTGTCACACTTTAACGGAGAGCGGCGTGTGCGGGTTGAATCGAGGCTGAGTGCAGTGACGCTCTTTAACGGAGAGTGGTGTGTGAGGGCTGAATCGAGGCTGAGTGTCACTCTTTAACGGAGAGTTGCTTCTGAGGGCTGAATTGAGGCTGAGCGCAGTGTCACTCTTTAACAGAGAGTGGCGTGTGCGGGCTCAATCGAGGCTGAGTGTTGCTCTTTAACGGAGAGTGTGTGCGGGCTAAATCGAGGCTGAGTGTCACTCTTTAACGGAGAGTGTCGTCTGCGGGCGATATCAAGGCTGAGTGTCACTCTTTAACGGAGTGTTTTGTGTACGGACTGAATCGAGGCTGAGTGTCACTCTGTAACGAGGAGTGTGTGCGGGCTAAATCGAGGCTGAGTGTCGCTCTTTAACGGAGAGTAGTGTGTGCGGGCTGAATCGAGACTGTGTGTCGCTCTTTAACGGAGAGTGGTGTGTGCAGGCTGAGTCGAGGCTGAGTGTCGCTCCTTAATGGAGACTGGCGTATGCGGGCTGAATCGAGGCTGAGTGTCACTCTTTAACGGAGAGTGGCGTCTGCGGCCTGAATCGAGGCTGAGTGCAGTGTCCCTCTTTAACGGGGAGCGGCGTGAGCGGATTGAATCGAGGCTCTGTGTCGCTCTTTAACGGAGAGTGGTGTGTGCGGACTGAAGCGAGTCTGAACACAGAGTCGCTCTGTAATGGAGAGATGCGTGTGCGGGTTAAATAGAGGCTGAGTGTCGCTCTTTAACGGAGAGCGTGCTGTGCGGGCTGATTCGAGGCTGAGTGTCATTCTTTAACGGAGAGCGGCGTGTGCGGGTTGAATCGAGGCTGAGTGTCACTCTTTAACGTAGAGTGGTGTGTGCGGGCTGAATCGAGGCTGTGTGTCGCTCTTTAACGGGGAGTGGCTTGTGCGGGTTGAATCGAGGCTGAGTGTCGCTCCTTAATGGAGAGTGGCGTGTGCGGGCTGAATCGAGGCTGAGTGCAGTGTCCCTCTTTAACGGAGAGTGGCGTGTGCGGGCTGAGTCGAGGCTGTGTGTCGCTCTTTAACGGAGAGTGGTGTGTGCGGACTGAATCGCGGCTGAACGCAGAGTCGCTCTGTAATGGAGAGATGTGTGTGCAGGCTGAATAGAGACTGAGTGTCGCTCTTTCACGGAGAGTGGCGTGTGCGAGCTGAATCGAGGCTGAGTGTCACCCTTTAACGGAGAGTGCGTGCGAGCTAAATCGAGGCTGAGTGTCACTCTTTAACGGAGTGTTGTGTGTGAGGACTGAATCGAGGCTGAGTGTCACTATGTAACGAGGAGTGTGTGTGGGCTAAATCGAGGCTGAGTGTTACTCTTTAACAGAGAGTGGCGTGTGCGGGCTGAATCGTGGTTGAGTGTCGTTCTTTAACGGAAAGTGGCGTTTGTGGGCCGAATCGAGGCTGAGTGTTACTCTTTAATGGATAGTGGCGTATGCGGGCTGAATCGAGGCTGTGTGTCGCTCTTTAATGGAGAGTGGTGTGTGTGGACTGAATCGAGGCTGAACGCAGAGTCGCTCTGTAATGGAGAGATGTGTGTGCAGGCTGAATAGAGACTGAGTGTCGCTCTTTAACGGAGAGTGGCGTATGCGGGCTGAATCGAGGCTGAGTGTCACTCTTTAACAGAGGGTGGCATGTGCTGGCTGAATCGAGGCTGAGTGTCGCTCTTTAACGGAGAGTGGTGTGTGCGGTCTGAATCGAGGCTGAGTGTCACTCTTTAACGGAGAGTGGTGTGCGCAGGCTGAGTCGAGGCTGAGTGTCGCTCCTTAATGGAGAGTGGCGTATGCGGGCTGAATCGAGGCTGAGAGTCACTCTTTAACGGAGAGTGGCGTCTGCGGCCTGAATCGAGGCTGAGTGCAGTGTCCCTCTTTAACGGAGAGTGGCGTGTGCGGGCTGAAACGAGGCTGACTGTCACTCTTTAAAGGAGAGTGGTGTGTGCAGGCTGAGTCGAGGCTGAGTGTCGCTCTTTAACGGGGAGCGGCGTGAGCGGATTGAATCGAGGCTGTGTGTCGCTCTTTAACGGAGAGTGGTGTGTGCGGACTGAATCGAGTCTGAACGCAGAGTCGCTCTGTAATTGAGAGATGCGTGTGCGGGTTAAATAGAGGCTGAGTGTCGCTCTTTAATGGAGAGCGTGCTGTGCGGGCTGATTCGAGGCTGAGTGTCACTCTTTAACGTAGAGTGGTGTGTGCGGGCTGAATCGAGGCTGTGTGTCGCTCTTTAACTGGGAGTGGGGTGTGCGGGTTGAATCGAGGCTGAGTGTCGCTCCTTAATGGAGAGTGGCGTGTGCGGGCTGAATCGAGGCTGAGTGTCGCTCCTTAATGGAGAGTGGCGTGTGCGGGCTGAATCGAGGCTGAGTGCAGTGTCCCTCTTTAACGGAGAGTGGCGTGTGCGGGCTGAGTCGAGGCTGTGTGTCGCTCTTTAACGGAGAGTGGTGTGTGCGGACTGAATCGCGGCTGAACGCAGAGTCGCTCTGTAATGGAGAGATGTGTGTGCAGGCTGAATAGAGACTGAGTGTCGCTCTTTAACGGAGAGTGGCGTATGTGGGCTGAATCGAGGCTGAGTGTCACTCTTTAACGGGGAGTGGCGTCTGCGGGCTGAATTGAGGCTGAGCGCAGTGTCACTCTTTAACAGAGGGTGGCGTGTGCGAGCTGAATCGAGGCTGAGTGTCACCCTTTAACGGAGAGTGTGTGCGTGCTAAATCGAGGCTGAGTGTCACTCTTTAACGGTGTGTTGTGTGTGAGGACTGAATCGAGGCTGAGTGTCACTATGTAACGAGGAGTGTGTGTGGGCTAAATCGAGGCTGAGTATTACTCTTTAACAGAGAGTGGCGTGTGCGGGTTGAATCGAGGCTGAGTGCAGTGTCACTCTTTAACGGCGAGTGGTGTGTGCGGGCTGAATCGAGGCTGTGTGTCGCTCTTTAACGGAGAGTTGTGTGTGCGGGCTGAATCGAAGCTGTGTGTCGCTCTTTAACGGGGAGTGGCGTGTGTGGGTTGAATCGAGGCTGAGTGTCGCTCCTTAATGGAGAGTGGCGTATGCGGGCTGAATCGAGGCTGAGTGTCACTCTTTAACGGAGAGTGGCGTCTGCAGGCTGAATCGAGGCTGAGTGTCCCTCTTTAACGGACAGTGGCGTGTGCGGGCTGAGTCGAGGCTGAGTGTCGCTCTTTAACGGAGAGTGGCGTCTGCGGGCTGAATCGAGGCTGAGTGTCCCTCTTTAACGGACAGTTGTGTGTGCGGGCTAAAACGAGGCTGTGTGTCACTCTTTAACGGAGAGTGGTGTGTGCGGGCAGAATCGAGGCTGTGTGTCGCTCTTTAACGGAGAGTTATGTGTGCGGGCTAAATCCAGGCTGAGTGTCACTCTTTAACGGAGAGCGGCGTGTGCCGGTTGAATCGAGGCTGAGTGCAGTGACGCTCTTTAACGGAGAGTGGTGTGTGCGGGCTGAATCGAGGCTGAGTGTCACTCTTTAACGGAGAGTGGCTTCTGAGGGTTGAATTGAGGCTGAGCGCAGTGTCACTCTTTAACAGAGAGTAGTGTGTGCGGGATGAATCGGGGCTGTGTGCCGTGTCGCTCTTTAACGGCGAGTGGTGTGTGCGGGCTGAATCGAGGCTCTGTGTCGCTCTTTAATGGAGAGTTGTGTGTGCGGGCTAAAACGAGGCTGTGTGTCACTCTTTAACGGAGTGTTGTGTGTGAGGACTGAATCGAGGCTGAGTGTCACTATGTAACGAGGAGTGTGTGCGGGCTAATTCGAGGCTGAGTGTTACTCTTTAACAGAGAGTGGCGTGTGCGGGTTGAATCGAGGCTGAGTGCAGTGTCGCTCTTTAACGGCGAGTGGTGTGTGCGGGCTGAATCGAGGCTGTGTGTCGCTCTTTAACGGAGAGTTGTGTGTGCGGGTTGAATCGAGGCTGAGTGTCACTCTTTAACGGAGAGTGGTGTGTGCGGGCTGAATCGAGGCTGTGTGTTGCTCTTTAACGGGGAGTGGCGTGTGCGGGTTTAATCGAGGCTAAGTGTCGCTCCTTAATGGAGAGTGGCGTGTGCGGGCTGAATCGAGGATGAGTGCAGTGTCCCTCTTTAACGGAGAGCGGCGTGTGCGGGCTGAGTCGAGGCTGAGTGTCCCTCTTTAACGGACAGTGGTGTGTGCGGGCTAAAACGAGGCTGTGTGTCACTCTTTAAAGTAGAGTGGTGTGTGCGGGTTGAATCGAGGCTGTGTGTCGCTCTTTAACGGAGAATGACGTGTGCGGGCTGAATCGAGGCTGAGTGTAACTCTTTAACCGAGAGTGGCCTGTGCGGGCTGAATCGTGGTTGAGTGTCGTTCTTTAATGGAATGTGGCGTGTGTGGGCCGAATCGAGGCTGAGTGTCGCTCTTTAACGGGGAGTGGCATATGCGGGCTGAATCGAGGCTGAGTGTCACTCTTTAATGGAGAGTGGCGTGTGAGGGCTGAATCGAGGCTGAGTGCAGTGTCCCTCTTTAACGGAGAGTGGCGTGTGCGGGCTGAGTCGAGGCTGAGTGTCCCTCTTTAACGGACAGTGGTGTGTGCGGGATAAAACGAGGCTGAGTGTCACTCTTTAAAGTAGAGTGGTGTGTGCAGGTTGAATCGAGGCTGTGTGTCGCTCTTTAACGGAGAATGGCATGTGCGGGCTGAATTGAGGCTGAGTGTCACCCTTTAACGGAGAGGGTGTGCGTGCTAAATCGAGGCTGAGTGTCACTCTTTAACGGAGTGTTGTGTGTGAGGACTGAATCGAGGCTGAGTGTCACTATGTAACGAGGAGTGTGTGCGGGCTAATTCGAGGCTGAGTGTTACTCTTTAACAGAGAGTGGCGTGAGCGGGTTGAATCGAGGCTGAGTGCAGTGTCGCTCTTTAACGGCGAGTGGTGTGTGCGGGCTGAATTGAGGCTGAGTGTCACTCTTTAATGGAGTGTGGTGTGCGCAGGCTGAGTCGAGGCTGAGTGTCGCTGTTTAACGGGGAGCGGCGTCTGCGGGCTGAATCGAGGCTGACTGTCGCTCTTTAACGGAGAGTGGTGTGTGCGGGCTGAATCGAGGCTGAGTGTCGCTCTTTAACGGAGAGTGGTGTGTGCGTCTGAACCGAGGCTTAGTGTCGCTCTTTAACGGAGAGTGTGTGCGGGCTAAATCGAGGCTGAGTGTAACTCTTTAACCGAGAGTGGCGTGTGCGGGATGAATCGTGGTTGAGTATCGTTCTTTAACGGAAAGTGGCGTGTGTGGGCCGAATCGAGGCTGAGTGTCGCTCTTTAACGGAGAGTGGCGTCTGCGGGCTGAATCGAGGCTGAGTGCAGTGTCCCTCTTTAACGGAGAGTGGCGTGTGCGGGCTGAGTCGAGGCTGAGTGTCCCTCTTTAACGGACAGTGGTGTGTGCGGGCTAAAACGAGGCTGAGTGTCACTCTTTAAATGAGAGTGGTGTGTGCGGGCTGAGTCGAGGCTGGGTGTCGCTCTTTAACGGGGAGCGGCGTGTGCGGGTTGAATCGAGTCTGAGTGTCGCTCTTTAACGGAGAGCGTGCTGTGCTGGCGGAATCAAAGCTGAGTGTCGCTCTTTAACGGAGAGTGTGTGCAGGCTAAATCGAGGCTGAGTGTCGCTGTTTAACGGGGAGTGGCGTGTGCAGGCTGAATCAAGGCTGAGTGTCGCTCCTTAATGGAGAGTGGCGTATGCGGGCTGAATCGAGGCTGAGTGTCACTCTTTAACGGAGAGTGGCGTCTGCGGGCTGAATCGAGGCTCAGTGTCACCCTTTAACGGAGAGTGTGTGCGTGCTAAATCGAGGCTGAGTGTCACTCTTTAACGGACAGTGGTTTGTGCGGGCCAAAACGAGCCTGAGTGTCACTCTTTAAAGGAGAGTGTTGTGTGCGGGCTGAGTCGAGGCTGAGTGTCGCTCTTTAACGGAGAGTGTGTGCGGGCTAAATCGAGGCTGAGTGTCACTCTTTAACGGAGAGTGGCGTCTGCGGGCTGAGTGAGGCTGAGCGCAGTGTCACTCTTTAACAGAGGGTGGCGTGTGCGAGCTGAATCGAGGCTGAGTGTCACCCTTTAACGGAGAGTGTGTGCGTGCTAAATCGAGGCTGAGTGTCACTCTTTAACGGAGTGTTGTGTGTGCGGTCTGAATCGAGGCTGAGTGTCGCTCCTTAATGGAGAGTGGCGTATGCGGGCTGAATCGAGGCTGAGAGTCACTCTTTAACGGAGAGTGGCGTCTGCGGGCTGAATCGAGGCTGAGTGCAGTGTCCCTCTTTAACGGAGAGTGGCATGTGCGGGCTGAGTCGAGGCTGAGTGTCCCTCTTTAACGGACAGTGGTGTGTGCGGGCTAAAACGAGGCTGTGTGTCGCTCTTTAACGGAGAATGGCTTGTGCGAGCTGAATCGAGGCTGTGTGTCGCTCTTTAACGGAGAGTGGTGTGTGCGGACTGAATCGCGGCTGAACGCAGAGTCGCTCTGTAATGGAGAAATGTGTGTGCAGGCTGAATAGAAACTGAGTGTCGCTCTTTAACGGAGAGTGGCGTATGCGTCTGAATCGAGGCCGAGTGTCGCTCTTTAACGCAGAGCGTGCTGTGCTGGCTGAATCGAGGCTGAGTGTCACTCTTTAACGGAGTGTGGTGTGCGCAGGCTGAGTCGAGGCTGAGTGTCGCTGTTTAACGGGGAGTGGCGTGTGCAGGCTGAATCGAGGCTGAGTGTCGCTCCTTATTGGAGAGTGGCGTCTGCGGGCTGAGTCGAGGCTGAGTGTCCCTCTTTAACGGAGAGTGGCGTCTGCAGGCTGAATCGAGGCTGAGTGTCCCTCTTTAACGGACAGTGGCGTGTGCGGGCTGAATCGAGACTGTGTGTCGCTCTTTAACGGAGAGTGGCGTCTGCGGCCTGAATCGAGGCTGAGTGCAGTGTCCCTCTTTAACGGGGAGCGGCGTGAGCGGATTGAATCGAGGCTCTGTGTCGCTCTTTAACGGAGAGTGGTGTGTGCGGACTGAAGCGAGTCTGAACACAGAGTCGCTCTGTAATGGAGAGATGCGTGTGCGGGTTAAATAGAGGCTGAGTGTCGCTCTTTAACGGAGAGCGTGCTGTGCGGGCTGATTCGAGGCTGAGTGTCATTCTTTAACGGAGAGCGGCGTGTGCGGGTTGAATCGAGGCTGAGTGTCACTCTTTAACGTAGAGTGGTGTGTGCGGGCTGAATCGAGGCTGAGTGTCGCTCTTTAACGGAGAGTGGTGTGTGCGGACTGAAGCGAGTCTGAACACAGAGTCGCTCTGTAATGGAGAGATGCGTGTGCGGGTTAAATAGAGGCTGAGTGTCGCTCTTTAACGGAGAGCGTGCTGTGCGGGCTGATTCGAGGCTGAGTGTCATTCTTTAACGGAGAGCGGCGTGTGCGGGTTGAATCGAGGCTGAGTGTCACTCTTTAACGTAGAGTGGTGTGTGCGGGCTGAATCGAGGCTGTGTGTCGCTCTTTAACGGGGAGTGGCTTGTGCGGGTTGAATCGAGGCTGAGTGTCGCTCCTTAATGGAGAGTGGCGTGTGCGGGCTGAATCGAGGCTGAGTGCAGTGTCCCTCTTTAACGGAGAGTGGCGTGTGCGGGCTGAGTCGAGGCTGTGTGTCGCTCTTTAACGGAGAGTGGTGTGTGCGGACTGAATCGCGGCTGAACGCAGAGTCGCTCTGTAATGGAGAGATGTGTGTGCAGGCTGAATAGAGACTGAGTGTCGCTCTTTCACGGAGAGTGGCGTGTGCGAGCTGAATCGAGGCTGAGTGTCACCCTTTAACGGAGAGTGCGTGCGAGCTAAATCGAGGCTGAGTGTCACTCTTTAACGGAGTGTTGTGTGTGAGGACTGAATCGAGGCTGAGTGTCACTATGTAACGAGGAGTGTGTGTGGGCTAAATCGAGGCTGAGTGTTACTCTTTAACAGAGAGTGGCGTGTGCGGGCTGAATCGTGGTTGAGTGTCGTTCTTTAACGGAAAGTGGCGTTTGTGGGCCGAATCGAGGCTGAGTGTTACTCTTTAATGGATAGTGGCGTATGCGGGCTGAATCGAGGCTGTGTGTCGCTCTTTAATGGAGAGTGGTGTGTGTGGACTGAATCGAGGCTGAACGCAGAGTCGCTCTGTAATGGAGAGATGTGTGTGCAGGCTGAATAGAGACTGAGTGTCGCTCTTTAACGGAGAGTGGCGTATGCGGGCTGAATCGAGGCTGAGTGTCACTCTTTAACAGAGGGTGGCATGTGCTGGCTGAATCGAGGCTGAGTGTCGCTCTTTAACGGAGAGTGGTGTGTGCGGTCTGAATCGAGGCTGAGTGTCACTCTTTAACGGAGAGTGGTGTGCGCAGGCTGAGTCGAGGCTGAGTGTCGCTCCTTAATGGAGAGTGGCGTATGCGGGCTGAATCGAGGCTGAGAGTCACTCTTTAACGGAGAGTGGCGTCTGCGGCCTGAATCGAGGCTGAGTGCAGTGTCCCTCTTTAACGGAGAGTGGCGTGTGCGGGCTGAAACGAGGCTGACTGTCACTCTTTAAAGGAGAGTGGTGTGTGCAGGCTGAGTCGAGGCTGAGTGTCGCTCTTTAACGGGGAGCGGCGTGAGCGGATTGAATCGAGGCTGTGTGTCGCTCTTTAACGGAGAGTGGTGTGTGCGGACTGAATCGAGTCTGAACGCAGAGTCGCTCTGTAATTGAGAGATGCGTGTGCGGGTTAAATAGAGGCTGAGTGTCGCTCTTTAATGGAGAGCGTGCTGTGCGGGCTGATTCGAGGCTGAGTGTCACTCTTTAACGTAGAGTGGTGTGTGCGGGCTGAATCGAGGCTGTGTGTCGCTCTTTAACTGGGAGTGGGGTGTGCGGGTTGAATCGAGGCTGAGTGTCGCTCCTTAATGGAGAGTGGCGTGTGCGGGCTGAATCGAGGCTGAGTGCAGTGTCCCTCTTTAACGGAGAGTGGCGTGTGCGGGCTGAGTCGAGGCTGTGTGTCGCTCTTTAACGGAGAGTGGTGTGTGCGGACTGAATCGCGGCTGAACGCAGAGTCGCTCTGTAATGGAGAGATGTGTGTGCAGCCTGAATAGAGACTGAGTGTCGCTCTTTAACGGAGAGTGGCGTATGTGGGCTGAATCGAGGCTGAGTGTCACTCTTTAACGGAGAGTGGCGTCTGCGGGCTGAATTGAGGCTGAGCGCAGTGTCACTCTTTAACAGAGGGTGGCGTGTGCGAGCTGAATCGAGGCTGAGTGTCACCCTTTAACGGAGAGTGTGTGCGTGCTAAATCGAGGCTGAGTGTCACTCTTTAACGGAGTGTTGTGTGTGAGGACTGAATCGAGGCTGAGTGTCACTATGTAACGAGGAGTGTGTGTGGGCTAAATCGAGGCTGAGTATTACTCTTTAACAGAGAGTGGCGTGTGCGGGTTGAATCGAGGCTGAGTGCAGTGTCACTCTTTAACGGCGAGTGGTGTGTGCGGGCTGAATCGAAGCTGTTTGTCGCTCTTTAACGGGGAGTGGCGTGTGTGGGTTGAATCGAGGCTGAGTGTCGCTCCTTAATGGAGAGTGGCGTATGCGGGCTGAATCGAGGCTGAGTGTCACTCTTTAACGGAGAGTGGCGTCTGCAGGCTGAATCGAGGCTGAGTGTCCCTCTTTAACGGACAGTGGCGTGTGCGGGCTGAGTCGAGGCTGAGTGTCGCTCTTTAACGGAGAGTGGCGCCTGCGGGCTGAATCGAGGCTGAGTGTCCCTCTTTAACGGACAGTTGTGTGTGCGGGCTAAAACGAGGCTGTGTGTCGCTCTTTAACGGAGAGTTATGTGTGCGGGCTAAATCCAGGCTGAGTGTCACTCTTTAACGGAGAGCGGCGTGTGCCGGTTGAATCGAGGCTGAGTGCAGTGACGTTCTTTAACGGAGAGTGGTGTGTGCGGGCTGAATCGAGGCTGAGTGTCACTCTTTAACGGAGAGTGGCTTCTGAGGGTTGAATTGAGGCTGAGCGCAGTGTCACTCTTTAACAGAGAGTAGTGTGTGCGGGATGAATCGGGGCTGTGTGCCGTGTCGCTCTTTAACGGCGAGTGGTGTGTGCGGGCTGAATCGAGGCTCTGTGTCGCTCTTTAATGGAGAGTTGTGTGTGCGGGCTAAAACGAGGCTGTGTGTCACTCTTTAACGGAGTGTTGTGTGTGAGGACTGAATCGAGGCTGAGTGTCACTATGTAACGAGGAGTGTGTGCGGGCTAATTCGAGGCTGAGTGTTACTCTTTAACAGAGAGTGGCGTGTGCGGGTTGAATCGAGGCTGAGTGCAGTGTCGCTCTTTAACGGCGAGTGGTGTGTGCGGGCTGAATCGAGGCTGTGTGTCGCTCTTTAACGGAGAGTTGTGTGTGCGGGCTAAATCGAGGCTGAGTGTCACTCTTTAATGGAGAGAGGCGTGTGCGGGTTGAATCGAGGCTGAGTGTCACTCTTTAACGGAGAGTGGTGTGTGCGGGCTGAATCGAGGCTGTGTGTTGCTCTTTAACGGGGAGTGGCGTGTGCGGGTTTAATCGAGGCTAAGTGTCGCTCCTTAATGGAGAGTGGCGTGTGCGGGCTGAATCGAGGATGAGTGCAGTGTCCCTCCTTAACGGAGAGCGGCGTGTGCGGGCTGAGTCGAGGCTGAATGTCCCTCTTTAACGGACAGTGGTGTGTGCGGGCTAAAACGAGGCTGTGTGTCACTCTTTAACGGAGAATGACGTGTGCGGGCTGAATCGAGGCTGAGTGTCACCCTTTACCGGAGAGTGTGTGCGTGCTAATTCGAGGCTGAGTGTCACTCTTTAACGGAGTGTTGTGTGTGAGGACTGAATCGAAGCTGAGAGTCACTATGTAACGAGGAGTGTGTGCGGGCTAATTCGAGGCTGAGTGTTACTCTTTAACAGAGAGTGGCGTGTGCGGGTTGAATCGAGGCTGAGTGCAGTGTCGCTCTTTAACGGCGAGTGGTGTGTGCGGGCTGAATCGAGGCTGTGTGTCGCTCTTTAACGGAGAGTTGAGTGTGCGGGCTAAATCGAGGCTGAGTGTCACTCTTTAACGGAGAGCGGCGTGTGCGGGTTGAATCAAGGCTGAGTGTCACTCTTTAACGGAGAGTGGTGTGTGCGGGCTGAATCGAGGCTGTGTGTCGCTCTTTAACGGGGAGTGGCGTGTGTGTGTTGAATCGAGGCAGAGTGTCGCTCCTTAATGGAGAGTGGCGTATGCGGGCTGAATCGAGGCTGAGTGTCACTCTTTAACGGAGAGTGGCGTGTGCGGGTTGAATCGAGTCTGAGTGTCGCTCTTTAACGGAGAGCGTGCTGTGCTGGCGGAATCAAAGCTGAGTGTCGCTCTTTAACGGAGAGTGTGTGCAGGCTAAATCGAGGCTGAGTGTCGCTGTTTAACGGGGAGTGGCGTGTGCAGGCTGAATCAAGGCTGAGTGTCGCTCCTTAATGGAGAGTGGCGTATGCGGGCTGAATCGAGGCTGAGTGTCACTCTTTAACGGAGAGTGGCGTCTGCGGGCTGAATCGAGGCTCAGTGTCACCCTTTAACGGAGAGTGTGTGCGTGCTAAATCGAGGCTGAGTGTCACTCTTTAACGGACAGTGGTTTGTGCGGGCCAAAACGAGCCTGAGTGTCACTCTTTAAAGGAGAGTGTTGTATGCGGGCTGAGTCGAGGCTGAGTGTCGCTCTTTAACGGAGCGTGTGTGCGGGCTAAATCGAGGCTGAGTGTCACTCTTTAACGGAGAGTGGCGTCTGCGGGCTGAGTGAGGCTGAGCGCAGTGTCACTCTTTAACAGAGGGTGGCGTGTGCGAGCTGAATCGAGGCTGAGTGTCACCCTTTAACGGAGAGTGTGTGCGTGCTAAATCGAGGCTGAGTGTCACTCTTTAACGGAGTGTTGTGTGTGCGGTCTGAATCGAGGCTGTGTGTCGCTCTTTAAGGGGGAGTGGCGTGTGCGGGTTGAATCGAGGCTGAGTGTCGCTCCTTAATGGAGAGTGGCGTATGCGGGCTGAATCGAGGCTGAGAGTCACTCTTTAACGGAGAGTGGCGTCTGCGGGCTGAATCGAGGCTGAGTGCAGTGTCCCTCTTTAAAGGAGAGTGGCGTGTGCGGGCTGAGTCGAGGCTGAGTGTCCCTCTTTAACGGACAGTGGTGTGTGCGGGCTAAAACGAGGCTGTGTGTCGCTCTTTAAAGGAGAATGGCTTGTGCGAGCTGAATCGAGGCTGTGTGTCGCTCTTTAACGGAGAGTGGTGTGTGCGGACTGAATCGCGGCTGAACGCAGAGTCGCTCTGTAATGGAGAGATGTGTGTGCAGGCTGAATAGAAACTGAGTGTCGCTCTTTAACGGAGAGTGGCGTATGCGTCTGAATCGAGGCCGAGTGTCGCTCTTTGACGCAGAGCGTGCTGTGCTGGCTGAATCGAGGCTGAGTGTCACTCTTTAACGGAGTGTGGTGTGCGCAGGCTGAGTCGAGGCTGAGTGTCGCTGTTTAATGGGGAGTGGCGTGTGCAGGCTGAGTCGAGACTGAGTGTCGCTGTTTAACGGGGAGTGGCGTGTGCAGGCTGAATCGAGGCTGAGTGTCGCTCCTTATTGGAGAGTGGCGTCTGCGGGCTGAGTCGAGGCTGAGTGTCCCTCTTTAACGGACAGTTGTGTGTGCGGGCTAAAACGAGGCGGTGTGTCACTCTTTAATGGAGAGTGGTGTGTGCGGGCTGAATCGAGGCTGTGTGTCGCTCTTTAACGGAGAGTTATGTGTGCGGGCTAAATCGAGGCTGAGTGTCACACTTTAACGGAGAGCGGCGTGTGCGGGTTGAATCGAGGCTGAGTGCAGTGACGCTCTTTAACGGAGAGTGGTGTGTGCGGGCTGAATCGAGGCTGAGTGTCACTCTTTAACGGAGAGTTGCTTCTGAGGGCTGAATTGAGGCTGAGCGCAGTGTCACTCTTTAACAGAGAGTGGCGTGTGCGGGCTCAATCGAGGCTGAGTGTTGCTCTTTAACGGAGAGTGTGTGCGGGCTAAATCGAGGCTGAGTGTCACTCTTTAACGGAGAGTGGCGTCTGCGGGCTGAATTGAGGCTGAGCGCAGTGTCACTCTTTAACAGAGAGTTGTGTGTGCGGGCTCAATCGAGGCTGAGTGTCGCTCTTTAACAGAGGGTGGCGTGTGCGGGCTGAATCGAGGCTGAGTGTCACCCTTTAACGGAGAGTGTGTGCGTGGTAAATCGAGGCTGAGTGTCACTCTTTAACGGAGTGTTGTGTGTGAGGACTGATTCGAGGCTGAGTGTCACTATGTAACGAGGAGTGTGTGCGGGCTAAATCGAGGCTGAGTGTTACTCTTTAACAGAGAGTGGCGTGTGCGGTTTGAATTGAGGCTGAGTGTCACTCTTTAACGGAGAGTGGCGTGTGCGGGCTGAATCGTGGTTGAGTGTCGTTCTTTAACGGAAAGTGGCGTTTGTGGGCCGAATCGAGGCTGAGTGTTACTCTTTAATGGATTGTGGCGTATGCGGGCTGAATCGAGGCTGTGTGTCGCTCTTTAACGGAGAGTGGTGTGTGCGGACTGAATCGCGGCTGAACACAGAGTCGCTCTGTAATGGAGAGATGTGTGTGCAGGCTGAATAGAGACTGAGTGTCACTCTTTAACAGAGGGTGGCGTGTGCTGGCTGAATCGAGGCTGAGTGTCGCTCTTTAACGGAGAGTGGTGTGTGCGGGCTGAATCAAGGTTGAGTGTCACTCTTTAACGGAGAGTGGTGTGCGCAGGCTGAGTCGAGGCTGAGTGTCGCTCCTTAATGGAAAGTGGCGTATGCGGGCTGAATCGAGGCTGAGTGTCACTCTTTAACGGAGAGTGGCGTCTGCGGGCTGAATCGAGGCTCAGTGTCACCCTTTAACGGAGAGTGTGTGCGTGCTAAATCGAGGCTGAGTGTCACTCTTTAACGGACAGTGGTTTGTGCGGGCCAAAACGAGGCTGAGTGTCACTCTTTAAAGGAGAGTGTTGTGTGCGGGCTGAGTCGAGGCTGAGTGTCGCTCTTTAACGGAGAGTGTGTGCGGGCTAATTCGAGGCTGAGTGTCACTCTTTAACGGAGAGTGGCGTCTGCGGGCTGAATTGAGGCTGAGCGCAGTGTCACTCTTTAACAGAGGGTGGCGTGTGCGAGCTGAATCGAGGCTGAGTGTCACCCTTTAACGGAGAGTGTGTGCGTGGTAAATCGAGGCTGAGTGTCACTCTTTAACGGAGTGTTGTGTGTGCGGTCTGAATCGAGGCTGTGTGTCGCTCTTTAAGGGGGAGTGGCGTGTGCGGGTTCAATCGAGGCTGAGTGTCGCTCCTTAATGGAGAGTGGCGTATGCGGACTGAATCGAGGCTGAGAGTCACTCTTTAACGGAGAGTGGCGTCTGCGGGCGGAATCGAGGCTGAGTGCAGTGTCCCTCTTTAACGGAGAGTGGCGTGTGCGGGCTAAATCGAGGCTGAGTGTCGCTCTTTAACGGAGAGTAGTGTGTGCGGGCTGAATCGAGACTGTGTGTCGCTCTTTAACGGAGAGCGGCGTGTGCGGGTTGAATCAAGGCTGAGTGTCACTCTTTAACGGAGAGTGGTGTGTGCGGGCTGAATCGAGGCTGTGTGTCGCACTTTAACGGGGAGTGGCGTGTGTGGGTTGAATCGAGGCTGAGTGTCGGTACTTAATGGAGAGTGGCGTATGCGGGCTGAATCGAGGCTGAGTGTCACTCTTTAACAGAGAGTGGTGTCTGCGGGCTGAATCGAGGCTGAGTGCAGTGTCCCTCTTTAACGGAGAGTGGCGTGTGCGGGCTGAGTCGAGGCTGAGTGTCCCTCTTTAACAGACAGTGGTGTGTGCGGGCTAAAACGAGGCTGAGTGTGGCTCCTTAATGGAGAGTGGCGTCTGCGGGCTGAATCGAGGCTGAGTGTCGCTCTTTAACGGAGAGTGGTGTGTGCGGGCTGAATCGAGGCTGAGTGTCGCTCTTTAACGGAGAGTGGTGTGTGCGTCTGAACCGAGGCTTAGTGTCGCTCTTTAACGGAGAGTGTGTGCGGGTTAAATCGAGGCTGAGTGCAGTGTCCCTCTTTAACGGAGAGTGTGTGCGGGCTGAGTCGAGGCTGAGTGTCCCTCTTTAACGGACAGTGGTGTGTGCGGGCTAAAACGAGGCTGAGTGTCACTCTTTAAATGAGAGTGGTGTGTGCGGGCTGAGTCGAGGCTGAGTGTCGCTCTTTAACGGGGAGCGGCGTGTGCGGGTTGAATCGAAACTGAGTGTCGCTCTTTAACGGAGAGCGTGCTGTGCTGGCGGAATCGAGGCTGAGTGTCGCTCTTTAACGGAGAGTGTGCGCAGGCTAAATCGAGGCTGAGTGTCACTCTTTAACGGAGTGAGGTGTGCGCAGGCTGAGTCGAGGCTGAGTGTCGCTGTTTAACGGGGAGTGGCGTGTGCAGGCTGAATCGAGGCTGAGTGTCGCTCCTTAATGGAGAGTGGCGTCTGCGGGCTGAATCGAGGCTCAGTGTCACCCTTTAACGGAGAGTGTGTGCGTGCTAAATTGAGGCTGAGTGTCACTCTTTAACGGACAGTGGTTTGTGCGGGCCAAAACGAGGCTGAGTGTCACTCTTTAAAGGAGAGTGTTGTGTGCGGGCTGAGTCGAGGCTGACTGTCGCTCTTTAACGGAGAGTGCGTGCGGGCTAAATCGAGGCTGAGTGTCACTCTTTAACGGAGAGTGGCGTCTGTGGGCTGAATTGAGGCTGAGCGCAGTGTCACTGTTTAACAGAGGGTGGCGTGTGCGGGCTGAATCGAGGCTGAGTGTCGTTCTTTAATGGAGAGTGGTGTGTGCGGGCTGAATCGAGGCTTAGTGTCGTTCTTTAACGGAGAGAGTGTGCGGGCTAAATCGAGGCTGAGTGTAACTCTTTAACCGAGAGTGGCCTGTGCGGGCTGAATCGTGGTTGAGTGTCGTTCTTTAATGGAATGTGGCGTGTGTGGGCCGAATCGAGGCTGAGTGTCGCTCTTTAACGGAGAGTGGCAAATGCGGGCTGAATCGAGGCTGAGTGTCACTCTTTAATGGAGAGTGGCGTGTGAGGGCTGAATCGAGGCTGAGTGCAGTGTCCCTCTTTAACGGGGAGTGGCGTGTGCGGGCTGAGTCGAGGCTGAGTGTCCCTCTTTAACGGACAGTGGTGTGTGCGGGCTAAAACGAGGCTGAGTGTCACTCTTTAAAGTAGAGTGGTGTGTGCAGGTTGAATCGAGGCTGTGTGTCGCTCTTTAACGGAGAATGGCATGTGCGGGCTGAATTGAGGCTGAGTGTCACCCTTTAACGGAGAGGGTGTGCGTGCTAAATCGAGGCTGAGTGTCACTCTTTAACGGAGTGTTGTGTGTGAGGACTGAATCGAGGCTGAGTGTCACTATGTAACGAGGAGTGTGTGCGGGCTAATTCGAGGCTGAGTGTTACTCTTTAACAGAGAGTGGCGTGAGCGGGTTGAATCGAGGCTGAGTGCAGTGTCGCTCTTTAACGGCGAGTGGTGTGTGCGGGCTGAATCGAGGCTGTGTGTCGCTCTTTAACGGAGAGTTGTGTGTGCGCGCTAAATTGAGGCTGAGTGTCACTCTTTAATGGAGTGTGGTGTGCGCAGGCTGAGTCGAGGCTGAGTGTCGCTGTTTAACGGGGAGTGGCGTCTGCGGGCTGAATCGAGGCTGAGTGTCGCTCTTTAACGGAGAGTGGTGTGTGCGGGCTGAATCGAGGCTGAGTGTCGCTCTTTAACGGAGAGTGGTGTGTGCGTCTGAACCGAGGCTTAGTGTCGCTCTTTAACGGAGTGTGTGTGCGGGCTAAATCGAGGCTGAGTGTAACTCTTTAACCGAGAGTGGCGTGTGCGGGATGAATCGTGGTTGAGTGTCGTTCTTTAACGGAAAGTGGCGTGTGTGGGCCGAATCGAGGCTGAGTGTCGCTCTTTAACGGAGAGTGGCATATGCGGGCTGAATCGAGGCTGAGTGTCACTCTTTAACGGAGAGTGGCGTCTGCGGGCTGAATCGAGGCTGAGTGCAGTGTCCCTCTTTAACGGAGAGTGGCGTGTGCGGGCTGAGTCGAGGCTGAGTGTCCCTCTTTAACGGACAGTGGTGTGTGCGGGCTAAAACAAGGCTGAGTGTCACTCTTTAAATGAGAGTGGTGTGTGCGGGCTGAGTCGAGGCTGGGTGTCGCTCTTTAACGGGGAGCGGCGTGTGCGGGTTGAATCGAGTCTGAGTGTCGCTCTTTAACGGAGAGCGTGCTGTGCTGGCGGAATCAAAGCTGAGTGTCGCTCTTTAACGGAGAGTGTGTGCAGGCTAAATCGAGGCTGAGTGTCGCTGTTTAACGGGGAGTGGCGTGTGCAGGCTGAATCAAGGCTGAGTGTCGCTCCTTAATGGAGAGTGGCGTATGCGGGCTGAATCGAGGCTGAGTGTCACTCTTTAACGGAGAGTGGCGTCTGCGGGCTGAATCGAGGCTCAGTGTCACCCTTTAACGGAGAGTGTGTGCGTGCTAAATCGAGGCTGAGTGTCACTCTTTAACGGACAGTGGTTTGTGCGGGCCAAAACGAGCCTGAGTGTCACTCTTTAAAGGAGAGTGTTGTGTGCGGGCTGAGTCGAGGCTGAGTGTCGCTCTTTAACGGAGAGTGTGTGCGGGCTAAATCGAGGCTGAGTGTCACTCTTTAACGGAGAGTGGCGTCTGCGGGCTGAGTGAGGCTGAGCGCAGTGTCACTCTTTAACAGAGGGTGGCGTGTGCGAGCTGAATCGAGGCTGAGTGTCACCCTTTAACGGAGAGTGTGTGCGTGCTAAATCGAGGCTGAGTGTCACTCTTTAACGGAGTGTTGTGTGTGCGGTCTGAATCGAAGCTGTGTGTCGCTCTTTAAGGGGGAGTGGCGTGTGCGGGTTGAATCGAGGCTGAGTGTCGCTCCTTAATGGAGAGTGGCGTATGCGGGCTGAATCGAGGCTGAGAGTCACTCTTTAACGGAGAGTGGCGTCTGCGGGCTGAATCGAGGCTGAGTGCAGTGTCCCTCTTTAACGGAGAGTGGCGTGTGCGGGCTGAGTCGAGGCTGAGTGTCCCTCTTTAACGGACAGTGGTGTGTGCGGGCTAAAACGAGGCTGTGTGTCGCTCTTTAACGGAGAATGGCTTGTGCGAGCTGAATCGAGGCTGTGTGTCGCTCTTTAACGGAGAGTGGTGTGTGCGGACTGAATCGCGGCTGAACGCAGAGTCGCTCTGTAATGGAGAGATGTGTGTGCAGGCTGAATAGAAACTGAGTGTCGCTCTTTAACGGAGAGTGGCGTATGCGTCTGAATCGAGGCCGAGTGTCGCTCTTTGACGCAGAGCGTGCTGTGCTGGCTGAATCGAGGCTGAGTGTCACTCTTTAACGGAGTGTGGTGTGAGCGGTTTGAATCGAGGCTGTGTGTCGCTCTTTAACGGAGAGTGGTGTGTGCGGACTGTAATCGAGGCTGAACGCAGAGTCGCTCTGTAATGGAGAGATGCGTGTGCTGGATAAATAGAGGCTGAGTGTCGCTCTTTAACGGAGAGCGTGCTGTGCGGGCTGATTCGAGGCTGAGTGTCGCTCTTTAACGGAGAGTGGCTTCTGAGGGCTGAATTGAGGCTGAACGCAGTATCACTCTTTAACAGAGAGTGGTGTGTGCGGGCTGAGTCGGGGCTGAGTGTCGCACTTTAACGGGGAGTGGCGTGTGCGGGTTGAAACGAGGCTGTCTTTCGCTCTTTAACGGAGAATGGTGCGTGCGGGCTGAATCGAGGCTGAACGCAGTTTCACTCTTTAACGGAGAGCGTGTTGTGCAGGCTGAATCGAGGCTGTGTGTCGCTCTCTAATGAAGAGTAGCGAGAGCGGACTGAATCGAGGCTGAGTGTCGCTCTTTATCAGAGAGTGGCGTCTGAGGGCTGAATTGAGGCTGAGCGCAGTGTCACTATTTAACAGACAGTGGCGTGTGCTGGCTAAATCGAGGCTGAGTGTCACTCTTTAACGGAGTGTGGTGTGCGCAGGCTGAGTCGAGGCTGAGTGTCGCTGTTTAACGGGGAGTGGCGTGTGCAGGCTGAATCGAGGCTGAGTGTCGCTCCTTAATGGAGAGTGGCGTATGCGGGCTGAATCGAGGCTGAGTGTCACTCTTTAACGGAGAGTGGCGTCTACGGGCTGAATCGAGGCTGAGTGCAGTGTCCCTCTTTAACGGAGAGTGGCGTGTGCGGGCTGAGTCGAGGCTGAGTGTCCCTCTTTAACGGACTGTTGTGTGTGCGGGCTAAAACGAGGCTGTGTGTCACTCTTTAATGGAGAGTGGTGTGTGCGGGCTGAATCGAGGCTGTGTGTCGCTCTTTAACGGAGAGTTATGTGTGCGGGCTAAATCGAGGCTGAGTGTCACTCTTTAACGGGGAGTGGCGTGTGCGGGTTGAATCGAGGCTGAGTGCAGTGACGCTCTTTAACGGAGAGTGGTGTGTGCGGGCTGAATCGAAGCTGAGTGTCACTCTTTAATGGAGAGTGGCGTCTGCGGGCTGAATTGAGGCTGAGCGCAGTGTCACTCTTTAACAGAGGGTGGCGTGTGCGGGCTGAATCGAGGCTGAGTGTCACTCGTTAACAGAGAGCGGTGTGTGCGGGCTGAATCGAGGCTGAGTGTCGCTCTTTAACGGAGAGTGGTGTGTGCGGGCTTAAACGAGGCTGAGTGTCACTCTTTAAAGGAGAGTGGTGTGTGCAGGCTGAGTCGAGGCTGTGTGTCGCTCTTTAACGGAGAGTGGTGTGTGCGGACTGAATCGAGGCTGAGTGTCGCACCTTAATGGAGTGTGGCGTACGCGGGCTGAATCGAGGCTGTGTGTCACTCTTTAACGGAGAGTGGCGTCTGAGGGCTGATTTGAGGCTGAGCGCAGTATCACTCTTTAACAGAGAGTGGCGTGTGCTGGCTGAATCGAGGCTGAGTGTCACTCTGTAACGAGTTGTGTGTGCGGGCTAAATCGAGGCTGAGTGTCACTCTTTAACGGAGAATGATGTGTGCGGGCTGAGTCGAGGCTGAGTGTCGCTCTTTAACGGAGAGTGGCATGTGCGGGCTGAATCGAGGCTGTACGAAGTTTCACTCTTTAACGGAGAGCGTGTTGTGCGGGCTGAATCGAGGCTTTGTGTCGCTCTCTAATGGAGAGTGGCGAGAGCGGACTGAATCGAGGCTGAGTGTCGCTCTTTAACAGAGAGTGGTGTGTGCGGACTGAATCGAGGCTGAGCGCAGTTTCGCTCTTTAACAGAGAGCGGTGTGTGCGGGCTGAATCGCGGCTGAGTGTCGCTCTTTAACAGAGAGTGGTGTGTGCGGCCTGAATCGAGGCTGAGTGTCACTCTTTAACGGAGAGTGTGTGCGGGCTAAATCGAGGCTGAGGGTCCTTCCTTAATGGAGAGTGGCGTATGCGGGCTGAATTGAGGCTGAGTGTCACTCTTTAACGGAGAGTGGAGTCTGCAGGCTGAATTGAGGCTGAGCGCAGTGTCACTCTTTAACAGAGGGTGGCGTGTGCGGGTTGAATCGAGGCTGAGTGTCGCTCTTTAAGGGAGAGTGGCTTGTGGGGACTGAATCGAGGCCGAATATTGCTCTTTAACGGAGAATGCTGTGTGCGGGCTGAATCGAGGCTGAGTGTCGCACTTTAATGGAGAGAGGTGTGTGCGGGATGAATCGAAGCTGAGTGTCTCTCTATAACGGAGAGTGCTGTGTGCGGGCTGAATCGAGGCTGAGTGTCGCTCTTTAATGGAGAGTGGTGTGTGCGGGCTGAATCGAGGCTGTGTGTCGCTCTTTAACAGAGACTTGTGTGTGCGGGCTAAATCGAGGCTGAGTGTCACTCTTTAATGGAGAGTGGCGTCTGCGGGCTGAATTGAGGCTGAGCGCAGTGTCACTCTTTAACGGAGAGTGTGTGCGGGCTGAATCGAGGCTGAGTGTCACTCTTTAACGGAGAGCGGCGTGTGCGGGTTGAATCGAGGCTGAGTGCAGTGACGCTCTTTAACGGAGAGTGGTGTGTGCGGGCTGAATCGAGGCTGTGTGTCGCTCTTTAACGGAGAGTTGTGTGTGCGGGCTGAATCGAGGCTGAGTGTCACTCTATAACGGAGAGTGGCGTCTGAGGGCTGAATTGAGGCTGAGCGCAGTGTCACTCTTTAACAGAGAGTAGTGTGTGCGGGCTGAATCGAGGCTGAGTGTCGCTCTTTAACGTAGAGTGGTGTGTGCCGGCTGAATCGAGGCTGTGTGTCACTCTTTAACGGAGAGTGATGTGTGCGGGCTGAGTCGAGGCTGAGTGTCGCTCTTTAACGGAGAGTGGCGTGTGCGGGTTGAATCGAGGCTGTGTGTCGCTCTTTAACGGAGAATGGTGTGTGCGGGCTGAATCGAGGCTGTACGCAGTTTCACCCTTTAACGGAGTGCGTGTTGTACGGGCTGAATCGAGGCTTTGTGTCGCTCTCTAATGGAGAGTGGCGAGAGTGGACTGAATCGAGGCTCAGTGTCGCTCTTTAACAGAGAGTGTGTGTGCGGACTGAATCGAGCCTGAGCGCAGTTTCGCTCTTTAACAGAGAGTGTGTGTGCGGACTGAATCGAGCCTGAGCGCAGTTTCGCTCTTTAACAGAGAGCGGTGTGTGCGGGCTGAATCGAGGCTGAGTGTCGCTCTTTAACGGAGAGTGGTGTGTGCGGGCTTAAACGAGGCTGAGTGTCACTCTTTAAAGGAGAGTGGTGTGTGCAGGCTGTGTCGAGGTTGAGTGTCGCTCTTTAACGGGGAGTGGTGTGTGCGGGCTTAAACGAGGCTGAGTGTCACTCTTTAAAGGAGAGTGGTGTGTGCAGGCTGAGTCGAGGCTGAGTGTCGCTCTTTAACGGGGAGCGGCGTGAGCGGGTTGAATCGAAGCTGTGTGTCGCTCTTTAACGGAGAGTGGTGCGTGCGGTTTGAATCGAGGCTGAGTGCAGTATCGCTCATAAACGCAGAGTGGTGTGTGCGGACTGAATCGAGGCTGAGTGTCGCCCCTTAATGGAGTGTGGCGTACGCGGGCTGAATCGAGGCTGTGTGTCACTCTTTAACGGAGAGTGGCGTCTGAGGGCTGAATTGAGGCTGAGCGCAGTATCACTCTTTAACAGAGAGTGGCGTGTGCTGGCTAAATCGAGGCTGAGTGTCACTCTGTAACGAGGAGTGTGTGCGGGCTAAATCGAGGCTGAGTGTCACTCTTTAACAGAGAGTGGCGTGTGCGGGTTAAATCGAGGCTGAGTGCAGTGTCGCTCTTTAATGGAGAGTGGTGTGTGCGGGCTGAATCGAGGCTGTGTGTCGCTCTTTAACGGAGAGTGTATGCGTGCTAAATCGAGGCTGAGTGTCACTCTTTAACGGAGAATGATGTGTGCGGGCTGAGTCGAGGCTGAGTGTCGCTCTTTAACGGAGAGTGGCATGTGCGGGCTGAATCGAGGCTGTACGAAGTTTCACTCTTTAACGGAGAGCGTGTTGTGCGGGCTGAATCGAGGCTTTGTGTCGCTCTCTAATGGAGAGTGGCGAGAGCGGACTGAATCGAGGCTGAGTGTCGCTCTTTAACAGAGAGTGGTGTGTGCGGACTGAATCGAGGCTGAGCGCAGTTTCGCTCTTTAACAGAGAGCGGTGTGTGCGGGCTGAATCGAGGCTGAGTGTCGCTCTTTAACAGAGAGTGGTGTGTGCGGGCTGAATCGAGGCTGAGTGTCACTCTTTAACGGAGAGTGTGTGCGGGCTAAATCGAGGCTGAGGGTCCTTCCTTAATGGAGAGTGGCATATGCGGGCTGAATCGAGGCTGAGTGTCACTCTGTAACGAGGAGTGTGTGCGGGCTAAATCGAGGCTGAGTGTCACTCTTTAACAGAGAGTGGCGTGTGCGGGTTGAATCGAGGCTGAGTGCAGTGTCGCTCTTTAATGGAGAGTGATGTGTGCGGGCTGAATCGAGGCTGTGTGTCGCTCTTTAACGGAGAGTTGTGTGTGCGGGCTAAATCGAGGTTGAGTGTCACTCTTTAACGGAGAGTGGTGTGTGCGGTCTGAATCCAGGCTGAGTGTCACTCTTTAACGGAGAGTGGCGTGTGCAGGTTGAATCGAGGCTGAGCGCAGTGTCACTCTTTAACAGAGGGTGGCGTGTGCGGGCTGAATCGAGGCTGATTGTCGCTCTTTAATGGAGAGTGGTGTGTGCGGGCTGAATCGAGGCTGTGTGTCGCTATTTAACGGAGAGTTGTGTTTGCAGGCTAAATCGAGGCTGAGTGAGACTCTTTATCGGAGAGTGGCGTGTGCGGGTTGAATCGAGGCTGAGTGCAGTGTCGCTGTTTAACGTAAAGTGGTGTGTGCGGGCTGAATCGAGGCTGAGTGTCGCTCTTTAACAGAGGGTGGCGTGTGCGGGATGAATCGAGGCTGAGTGTCAACCTTTAACGGAGAGTGTGTGCGTGCTAAATCGAGGCTGAGTGTCACTCTTTAACAGAGCGTTGTGTGTGCGGACTGATTCGAGGCTGAGTGTCACTCTGTAACGAGGAGTGTGTGCGGGCTAAATCGAGGCTGAGTGTCACTCTTTAACAGAGAGTGGCGTGTGCGGGTTGAATCGAGGCTGAGTGCAGTGTCGCTCTTTAACGGAGAGTGGTGTGTGCGGGCTGAATCGAGGCTGTGTGTCGCTCTTTAACGGAGAGTTGTGTGTGCGGGCTAAATCGAGGCTGAGTGTCACTCTTTAACGGAGAGCGGCGTGTGCGGGTTGAATCGAGGCTGAGTGCAGTGTCACTCTTTAACAGAGGGTGGCGTGTGCGGGCTGAATCGAGGATGAGTGTCACCCTATATCGGAGAGTGTATGCGTACTAAATCGAGGCTGAGTGTCACTCTTTAACGGAGAATGATGTGTGCGGGCTGAGTCGAGGCTGAGTGTCGCTCTTTAATGGAGAGTGGCGTGTGCGGGCTGAATCGAGGCTGTACGAAGTTTCACTCTTATCGGAGAGCGTGTTGTGCGGGCTGAATCGAGGCTTTGTGTCGCTCTCTAATGGAGAGTGGCGAGAGCGGACTGAATCGAGGCTGAGTGTCGCTCTTTAACAAAGAGTGGTGTGTGCGGACTGAATCGAGGCTGAGCGCAGTTTCGCTCTTTAACAGAGAGCGGTGTGTGCGGGCTGAATCGAGGCTGAGTGTCGCTCTTTAACAGAGAGTGGTGTGTGCGGGCTGAATCGAGGCTGAGTGTCACTCTTTAACGGAGCGTGTGTGCGGGCTAAATCGAGGCTGAGGGTCCTTCCTTAATGGAGAGTGGCGTATGCGGGCTGAATTGAGGCTGAGTGTCACTCTTTAACGGAAAGTGGCGTCTGCGGGCTGAATTGAGGCTGAGCGCAGTGTCACTCTTTAACAGAGGGTGGCGTGTGCGGGTTGAATCGAGGCTGAGTGTCGCTCTTTAAGGGAGAGTGGCTTGTGGGGACTGAATCGAGGCCGAATGTTGCTCTTTAACGGAGAATGCTGTGTGCGGGATGAATCGAAGCTGAGTGTCTCTCTATAACGGAGAGTGCTGTGTGCGGGCTGAATCGAGGCTGAGTGTCGCTCTTTAATGGAGAGTGGTGTGTGCGGGCTGAATCGAGGCTGTGTGTCGCTCTTTAACGGGGACTTGTGTGTGTGGGCTAAATCGAGGCTGAGTGTCACTCTTTAAATGAGAGTGGCGTCTGCGGGCTGAATTGAGGCTGAGCGCAGTGTCACTCTTTAACGGAGAGTGTGTGCGGGCTGAATCGAGGCTGAGTTTCACTCTTTAACGGAGAGTGGCGTGTGTGGGCTGAATCGTGCTTGAGTGTCGTTCTTTAACGGAAAGTGGCGTGTGTGGGCTGAATCGAGGCTGAGTGTCGCTCTTTAACGGAGAGTGGCGTGTACGGGCTGAATCGTGCTTGAGTGTCGTTCTTTAACGGAAAGTGGCGTGTGTGGGCTGAATCGAGGCTGTGTGTCCCTCGTCAACGGAAAGTGGTGTGTGCGGTTTGAATTGTGGCTGAGTGTCACTCTTTAAAGGAGAGTGGTGTGTGCAGGCTGAGTCGAGGCTGAGTGTCGATCTTTAACAGAGAGTGGCGTGCGCGGGCTGAAACAAGGCTGAGTGTCGCTCTTTAACGGAGATTGGCGTGTGTGGGCTGAATCGAGGCTGAACGCAGTGTCACTCTTTAACAGTGGGTGGCGTGTGCGGGCTGAATCGAGGATGAGTGTCACCCTATATCGGAGAGTGTATGCGTGCTAAATCGAGGCTGAGTGTCACTCTTTAACGGAGAATGATGTGTGCGGGCTGAGTCGAGGCTGAGTGTCGCTCTTTAACGGAGAGTGGCGTGTGCGGGCTGAATCGAGGCTGTACGAAGTTTCACTCTTTAACGGAGAGCGTGTTGTGCGGGCTGAATCGAGGCTGAGTGTCACTCTTTAATGGAGAGTGGCATCTGAGGGCTGAATTGAGGCTGAGCGCAGTGTCACTCTTTAACAGAGAGTAGTGTGTGCGGGCTGAATCGAGGCTGAGTGTCGCTCTTTAACGGAGAGTGGTGTGTGCGGGCTGAATCGAGGCTGTGTGTCACTCTTTAACGGAGAGTGGCGTGTGCGGGCTGAATCGTGGTTGAGTGTCGTTCTTTAACGGAAAGTGGCGTGTGTGGGCCGAATCGAGGCTGAGTGTCACTCTTTAATGGATAGTGGCGTGTGCGTGCTAAATCAAGGCTGAGTGTCACTCTTTAACGGAGTGTTGTGTGTGCGGTCTGAATCGAGGCTGAGTGTCACTCTGTAACGAGGAGTGTGTGTGGGCTAAATCGAGGCTGAGTGTCACTCTTTAACAGAGAGTGGCGTGTGCGGGTTGAATCGAGGCTGAGTGCAGTGTCGCTCTTTAACGGAGAGTGGTGTGTGCGGGCTGAATCGAGGCTGAGTGTCACTCTTTAACGGAGAGCGGCGTGTGCGGGTTGAATCGAGGCTGAGTGCAGTGTCGCTCTTTTAAGGAGAGTGGTGTGTGCGGGCTGAATCGAGGCTGAGTGTCGCTCCTTAATGGCGAGTGGCGTATGCGGGCTGAATCGAGGCTGAGTGTCACTCTTTAACGGAGAGTGGCGTATGCGGGCTGAATCGAGGTTGAGTGTCACTCTTTAACGGAGAATGATGTGTGCGGGCTGAGTCGAGGCTGAGTGTCGCTCTTTAACGGAGAGCGTGTTGTGCGGGCTGAATCGAGGCTTTGTGTCGCTCTCTAATGGAGAGTGGCGAGAGCGGACTGAATCGAGGCTGAGTGTCGCTCTTTAACAGAGAGACGTGTGTACGGACTGAATCGAGGCTGAGCGCAGTTTCGCTCTTTAACAGAGAGCGGTGTGTGCGGGCTGAATCGAGGCTGTGTGTCGCTCTTTAACGGAGAGTTTTGTGTGCGGGCTAAATCGAGGCTGAGTGTCACTCTTTAACGGAGAGCGGCGTGTGCGGGTTGAATCGAGGCTGAGTGCAGTGTCACTCTTTAACAGAGGGTGGCGTGTGCGGGCTGAATCGAGGATGAGTGTCACCCTATATCGGAGAGTGTGTGCGTGCTAAATCGAGGCTGAGTGTCACTCTTTAACGGAGAGTGATGTGTGCGGGCTGAGTCGAGGCTGAGTGTCGCTCTTTAACGGAGAGTGGCGTGTGCGGGTTGAATCGAGGCTGTGTGTCGCTCTTTAACGGAGAATGGTGTGTGCGGGCTGAATCGAGGCTGTACGCAGTTTCACTCTTTAACGGAGAGCGTGTTGTACGGGCTGAATCGAGGCTTTGTGTCGCTCTCTAATTGAGAGTGGCGAGAGTGAACTGAATCGAGGCTCAGTGTCGCTCTTTAACAGAGAGTGTGTGTGCGGACTGAATCGAGGCTGAGCGCAGTTTCACTCTTTAACAGAGAGCGGTGTGTGCGGGCTGAATCGAGGCTGAGTGTCGCTCTTTAACGGAGAGTGGTGTGTGCGGGCTTAAACGAGGCTGAGTGTCACTCTTTAAAGGAGAGTGGTGTGTGCAGGCTGAGTCGAGGTTGAGTGTCGCTCTTTAACGGGAGGTGGTGTGTGCGGGCTTAAACGAGGCTGAGTGTCACTCTTTAAAGGAGAGTGGTGTGTGCAGGCTGAGTCGAGGCTGAGTGTCGCTCTTTAACGGGGAGTGGTGCGTGCGGTTTGAATCGAGGCTGAGTGCAGTGTCGCTCTTTAACGCAGAGTGGTGTGTGCGGACTGAATCGAGGCTGAGTGTCGCACCTTAATGGAGTGTGGCGTACGCGGGCTGAATCGAGGCTGTGTGTCACTCTTTAACGGAGAGTGGCGTCTGAGGGCTGAATTGAGGCTGAGCGCAGTATCACTCTTTAACAGAGAGTGGCGTCTGCTGGCTGAATCGAGGTTGAGTGTCACTCTTTAACGGAGAGTGGTGTGTGCGGGCTGAATCTAGGCTGAGTGTCACTCTTTAACGGAGAGTGGCGTCTGAGGGCTGAATTGAGGCTGAGCGCAGTATCACTCTTTAACAGAGAGTGGCGTCTGCTGGCTGAATCGAGGTTGAGTGTCACTCTTTAACGGAGAGTGGTGTGTGCGGGCTGAATCTAGGCTGAGTGTCACTCTTTAGCGGAGAGTGGCGTGTGCGGGTTGAATCGAGGCTGAGCGCAGTGTCATTCTTTAACAGAGGGTGGCGTGTGCGGGCTGAATCGAGGCTGATTGTCGCTATTTAACGGAGAGTTGTGTTTGCAGGCTAAATCGAGGCTGAGTGTCACTCTTTATCGGAGAGTGGCGTGTGCGGGTTGAATCGAGGCTGAATGCAGTGTCGCTGTTTAACGTAAAGTGGTGTGTGCGGGCTGAATCGAGGCTGAGTGTCGCTCTTTAACAGAGGGTGGCGTGTGCGGGATGAATCGAGGCTGAGTGTCAACCTTTAACGGAGAGTGTGTGCGTGCTAAATCGAGTCTGAGTGTCACTCTTTAACAGAGCGTTGTGTGTGCGGACTGATTCGAGGCTGAGTGTCACTCTGTAACGAGGAGTGTGTGCGGGCTAAATCGAGGCTGAGTGTCACTCTTTAACAGAGAGTGGCGTGTGCGGGTTGAATCGAGGCTGAGTGCAGTGTCGCTCTTTAACGGAGAGTGGTGTGTGCGGGCTGAATCGAGGCTGTGTGTCGCTCTTTAACGGAGAGTTGTGTGTGCGGGCTAAATCGAGGCTGAGTGTCACTCTTTAACGGAGAGCGGCGTGTGCGGGTTGAATCGAGGCTGAGTGCAGTGTCACTCTTTAACAGAGGGTGGCGTGTGCGGGCCGAATCGATGATGAGTGTCACCCTATATCGGAGAGTGTATGCGTGCTAAATCGAGGCTGAGTGTCACTCTTTAACGGAGAATGATGTGTGCGGGCTGAGTCGAGGCTGAGTGTCGCTCTTTAATGGAGAGTGGCGTGTGCGGGCTGAATCGAGGCTGTACGAAGTTTCACTCTTATCGGAGAGCGTGTTGTGCGGGCTGAATCGAGGCTTTGTGTCGCTCTCTAATGGAGAGTGGCGAGAGCGGACTGAATCGAGGCTGAGTGTCGCTCTTTAACAAAGAGTGGTGTGTGCGGACTGAATCGAGGCTGAGCGCAGTTTCGCTCTTTAACAGAGAGCGGTGTGTGCGGGCTGAATCGAGGCTGAGTGTCGCTCTTTAACAGAGAGTGGTGTGTGCGGGCTGATTCGAGGCTGAGTGTCACTCTTTGACGGAGAGTGTGTGCGGGCTAAATCGAGGCTGAGGGTCCTTCCTTAATGGAGAGTGGCGTATGCGGGCTGAATTGAGGCTGAGTGTCACTCTTTAACGGAAAGTGGTGTCTGCGGGCTGAATTGAAGCTGAGCGCAGTGTCACTCTTTAACAGAGGGTGGCGTGTGCGGGTTGAATCGAGGCTGAGTGTCGCTCTTTAAGGGAGAGTGGCTTGTGGGGACTGAATCGAGGCCGAATGTTGCTCTTTAACGGAGAATGCTGTGCGCAGGCTGAATCGAGGCTGAGTGTCGCTCTTTAATGGAGAGAGGTGTGTGCGGGATGAACCGAAGCTGAGTGTCTCTCTATAACGGAGAGTGCTGTGTGCGGGCTGAATCGAGGCTGAGTGTCGCTCTTTAATGGAGAGTGGTGTGTGCGGGCTGAATCGAGGCTGTGTGTCGCTCTTTAACGGAGACTTGTGTGTGCGGGCTAAATCGAGGCTGAGTGTCACTCTTTAAATGAGAGTGGCGTCTGCGGGCTGAATTGAGGCTGAGCGCAGTGTCACTCTTTAACGGAGAGTGTGTGCGGGCTGAATCGAGGCTGAGTTTCACTCTTTAACGGAGAGTGGCGTGTGTGGGTTGAATCGTGCTTGAGTGTCGTTCTTTAACGGAAACTGGCGTGTGCGGGCTGAATCGAGGCTGAGTGTCGCTCTTTAATGGAGAGAGGTGTGTGCGGGATGAATCGAAGCTGAGTGTCTCATAATAACGGAGAGTGCTGTGTGCGGGCTGAATCGAGGCTGAGTGTCGCTCTTTAATGGAGAGTGGTGTGTGCGGGCTGAATCGAGGCTGTGTGTCGCTCTTTAACGGAGACTTGTGTGTGTGGGCTAAATCGAGGCTGAGTGTCACTCTTTAATGGAGAGTGGCGTGTGCGGGCTGAATTGAGGCTGAGCGCAGTGTCACTCTTTAACGGAGAGTGTGTGCGGGCTGAATCGAGGCTGAGTGTCACTCTTTAACGGAGAGTGGCGTGTGTGGGCTGAATCGTGCTTGAGTGTCGTTCTTTAACGGAAAGTGGCGTGTGTGGGCTGAATCGAGGCTGAGTGTCGCTCTTTAACGGAGAGTGGCGTCTGAGGGCTGAATTGAGGCTGAGCGCAGTATCACTCTTTAACAGAGAGTGGCGTGTGCTGGCTGAATCTAGGCTGAGTGTCACTCTTTAATGGAGAGTGGCGTGTGCGGGTTGAATCGAGGCTGAGCGCAGTGTCACTCTTTATCAGAGAGTGGTGTGTGCTGGCTGAATCAAGGCTGAGTGTCGCTCTTTAATGGAGAGTGGCGTGTACGGGCTGAATCGTGCTTGAGTGTCGTTTTTTAACGGAAAGTGGCGTGTATGGGCTGAATCGAGGCTGTGTGTCCCTCTTTAACGGAAAGTGGTGTGTGCGGTTTGAATTGAGGCTGAGTGTCACTCTTTAAAGGAGAGTGGTGTGTGCAGGCTGAGTCGAGGCTGAGTGTCGATCTTTAACAGAGAGTGGCGTGCGCGGGCTGAAACAAGGCTGAGTGTTGCTCTTTAACGGAGATTGGCGTGTGCGGGCTGAATCGAGGCTGAACGCAGTTTCGCTCTTTAACAGAGAGCGGTATCTGCGGGCTGAATCGAGGCTGAGTGTCGCTCTTTAACGGAGTTGGCGTACGCGGGCTGAATCGAGGCTGAGTGTCGCTCTTTAACGGAGAGTGGCGTCTGAGGGCTGAATAGAGGCTGAGTGTCACTCTTTAACGGAGAGTGGTGTGTGCGGGCTGAGTCGAGGCTGAACGCAGTTTCACTCTTTAACGGAGAGCGTGTTGTGCGGACTGAATCGAGGCTGAGTGTCGCTCTTTAACGGAGAGTGGTGTGTGCGGGCTGAATCGAGGCTGAGTATCGCTCTTTAACGGAGAATGGTGTGTGCCGGCTGAATTGAGGCTGTGTGTTGCTCTTTAACGGAGAGTTGTGTCTGCGGGCTAAATCGAGGCTGACTGTCACTCTTTAACGGAGAGTGGCGTGTGCGGGTTGAATCAAAACTGAGTGCAGTGTCGCTCTTTAACGGAGAGTGGTGTGTGCGGGCTGAATCGAGGCTGTGTGTCGCTCTTTAACGGAGAGTTGTGTGTGCGGGCTGAATCGAGGCTGTGTGTCGCTCTTTAACGAGGAGTTGCGTGTGCAGGCTGAATCGAGGCTGAGTGTCGCTCCTTAATGGAGAGTGGCGTATGCGGGCTGAATCGAGGCTGAGTGTCACTCTTTAACGGAGAGTGGCGTCTACGGGCTGAATCGAGGCTGACTGCAGTGTCCCTCTTTAACGGAGAGTGGCGTGTGCGGGCTGAGTCGAGGCTGAGTGTCCCTCTTTAACGGACTGTTGTGTGTGCGGGCTAAAACGAGGCTGTGTGTCACTCTTTAACGGAGAGTTATGTGTGCGGGCTAAATCGAGGCTGAGTGTCACTCTTTAACGGGGAGTGGCGTGTGCGGGTTGAATCGAGGCTGAGTGCAGTGACGCTCTTTAACGGAGAGTGGTGTGTGCGGGCTGAATCGAAGCTGAGTGTCACTCTTTAATGGAGAGTGGCGTCTGCGGGCTGAATTGAGGCTGAGCGCAGTGTCACTCTTTAACAGAGGGTGGCGTGTGCGGGCTGAATCGAGGCTGAGTGTCACTCGTTAACAGAGAGTGGTGTGTGCGGGCTGAATCGAAGCTGAGTGTCACTCTTTAATGGAGAGTGGCGTCTGCGGGCTGAATTGAGGCTGAGCGCAGTGTCACTCTTTAACAGAGGGTGGCGTGTGCGGGCTGAATCGAGGCTGTGTGTCGCTCTTTAACGGAGAGTTTTGTGTGCGGGCTAAATCGAGGCTGAGTGTCACTCTTTAATGGAGAGCGGCGTGTGCGGGTTGAATCGAGGCTGAGTGCAGTGTCACTCTTT
The DNA here is from genome assembly GCF_030028105.1 of Mobula birostris. Classification (NCBI taxonomy): domain Eukaryota; kingdom Metazoa; phylum Chordata; class Chondrichthyes; order Myliobatiformes; family Myliobatidae; genus Mobula; species Mobula birostris. Next base: position 170,084 of record NW_027278442.1, read on the forward strand.
AACAGAGGGTGGTGTGTGCGGGCTGAATCGAGGATGAGTGTCACCCTATATCGGAGAGTGTGTGCGTGCTAAATCGAGGCTGAGTGTCACTCTTTAACGGAGAGTGATGTGTGCGGGCTGAGTCGAGGCTGAGTGTCACTCTTTAACGGAGAGTGGCGTGTGCGGGTTGAATCGAGGCTGTGTGTCGCTCTTTAACGGAGAATGGTGTGTGCGGGCTGAATCGAGGCTGTACGCAGTTTCACTCTTTAACGGAGAGCGTGTTGTACGGGCTGAATCGAGGCTTTGTGTCGCTCTCTAATGGAGAGTGGCGAGAGTGGACTGAATCGAGGCTCAGTGTCGCTCTTTAACAGAGAGTGTGTGTGCGGACTGAATCGAGGCTGAGCACAGTTTCGCTCTTTAACAGAGAGCGGTGTGTGCGGGCTGAATCGAGGCTGAGTGTCGCTCTTTAACGGAGAGTGGTGTGTGCGGGCTTAAACGAGGCTGAGTGTCACTCTTTAAAGGAGAGTGGTGTGTGCAGGCTGAGTCGAGGCTGAGTGTCGCTCTTTAACGGGGAGAGGCGTGAGCGGGTTGAATCGAAGCTGTGTGTCGCTCTTTAACGGAGAGTGGTGTGTGCGGACTGAATCGAGGCTGAGTGTCGCACCTTAATGGAGTGTGGCGTACGCGGGCTGAATCGAGGCTGTGTGTCACTCTTTAACGGAGAGTGGCGTCTGAGGGCTGATTTGAGGCTGAGCGCAGTATCACTCTTTAACAGAGAGTGGCGTGTGCTGGCTGAATCGAGGCTGAGTGTCACTCTGTAACGAGTTGTGTGTGCGGGCTAAATCGAGGCTGAGTGTCACTCTTTAACGGAGAATGATGTGTGCGGGCTGAGTCGAGGCTGAGTGTCGCTCTTTAACGGAGAGTGGCATGTGCGGGCTGAATCGAGGCTGTGCGAAGTTTCACTCTTTAACGGAGAGCGTGTTGTGCGGGCTGAATCGAGGCTTTGTGTCGCTCTCTAATGGAGAGTGGCGAGAGCGGACTGAATCGAGGCTGAGTGTCGCTCTTTAACAGAGAGTGGTGTGTGCGGACTGAATCGAGGCTGAGCGCAGTTTCGCTCTTTAACAGAGAGCGGTGTGTGCGGGCTGAATCGAGGCTGAGTGTCGCTCTTTAACAGAGAGTGGTGTGTGCGGCCTGAATCGAGGCTGAGTGTCACTCTTTAACGGAGAGTGTGTGCGGGCTAAATCGAGGCTGAGGGTCCTTCCTTAATGGAGAGTGGCGTATGCGGGCTGAATTGAGGCTGAGTGTCACTCTTTAACGGAGAGTGGAGTCTGCAGGCTGAATTGAGGCTGAGCGCAGTGTCACTCTTTAACAGAGGGTGGCGTGTGCGGGTTGAATCGAGGCTGAGTGTCGCTCTTTAAGGGAGAGTGGCTTGTGGGGACTGAATCGAGGCCGAATATTGCTCTTTAACGGAGAATGCTGTGTGCGGGCTGAATCGAGGCTGAGTGTCGCACTTTAATGGAGAGAGGTGTGTGCAGGATGAATCGAAGCTGAGTGTCTCTCTATAACGGAGAGTGCTGTGTGCGGGCTGAATCGAGGCTGAGTGTCGCTCTTTAATGGAGAGTGGTGTGTGCGGGCTGAATCGAGGCTGTGTGTCGCTCTTTAACAGAGACTTGTGTGTGCGGGCTAAATCGAGGCTGAGTGTCACTCTTTAATGGAGAGTGGCGTCTGCGGGCTGAATTGAGGCTGAGCGCAGTGTCACTCTTTAACGGAGAGTGTGTGCGGGCTGAATCGAGGCTGAGTGTCACTCTTTAACGGAGAGCGGCGTGTGCGGGTTGAATCGAGGCTGAGTGCAGTGACGCTCTTTAACGGAGAGTGGTGTGTGCGGGCTGAATCGAGGCTGTGTGTCGCTCTTTAACGGAGAGTTGTGTGTGCGGGCTGAATCGAGGCTGAGTGTCACTCTATAACGGAGAGTGGCGTCTGAGGGCTGAATTGAGGCTGAGCGCAGTGTCACTCTTTAACAGAGAGTAGTGTGTGCGGGCTGAATCGAGGCTGAGTGTCGCTCTTTAACGTAGAGTGGTGTGTGCCGGCTGAATCGAGGCTGTGTGTCACTCTTTAACGGAGAGTGATGTGTGCGGGCTGAGTCGAGGCTGAGTGTCGCTCTTTAACGGAGAGTGGCGTGTGCGGGTTGAATCGAGGCTGTGTGTCGCTCTTTAACGGAGAATGGTGTGTGCGGGCTGAATCGAGGCTGTACGCAGTTTCACCCTTTAACGGAGTGCGTGTTGTACGGGCTGAATCGAGGCTTTGTGTCGCTCTCTAATGGAGAGTGGCGAGAGTGGACTGAATCGAGGCTCAGTGTCGCTCTTTAACAGAGAGTGTGTGTGCGGACTGAATCGAGCCTGAGCGCAGTTTCGCTCTTTAACAGAGAGTGTGTGTGCGGACTGAATCGAGCCTGAGCGCAGTTTCGCTCTTTAACAGAGAGCGGTGTGTGCGGGCTGAATCGAGGCTGAGTGTCGCTCTTTAACGGAGAGTGGTGTGTGCGGGCTTAAACGAGGCTGAGTGTCACTCTTTAAAGGAGAGTGGTGTGTGCAGGCTGTGTCGAGGTTGAGTGTCGCTCTTTAACGGGGAGTGGTGTGTGCGGGCTTAAACGAGGCTGAGTGTCACTCTTTAAAGGAGAGTGGTGTGTGCAGGCTGAGTCGAGGCTGAGTGTCGCTCTTTAACGGGGAGCGGCGTGAGCGGGTTGAATCGAAGCTGTGTGTCGCTCTTTAACGGAGAGTGGTGCGTGCGGTTTGAATCGAGGCTGAGTGCAGTATCGCTCATAAACGCAGAGTGGTGTGTGCGGACTGAATCGAGGCTGAGTGTCGCCCCTTAATGGAGTGTGGCGTACGCGGGCTGAATCGAGGCTGTGTGTCACTCTTTAACGGAGAGTGGCGTCTGAGGGCTGAATTGAGGCTGAGCGCAGTATCACTGTTTAACAGAGAGTGGCGTGTGCTGGCTAAATCGAGGCTGAGTGTCACTCTGTAACGAGGAGTGTGTGCGGGCTAAATCGAGGCTGAGTGTCACTCTTTAACAGAGAGTGGCGTGTGCGGGTTAAATCGAGGCTGAGTGCAGTGTCGCTCTTTAATGGAGAGTGGTGTGTGCGGGCTGAATCGAGGCTGTGTGTCGCTCTTTAACGGAGAGTTGTGTGTGCGGGCTAAATCGAGGCTGAGTGTCACTCTTTAACGGAGAGCGGCGTGTGCGTGTTGAATCGAGGCTGAGTGCAGTGTCACTCTTTAACAGAGGGTGGCGTGTCTGGGCTGAATCGAGGATGAGTGTCACCCTATATCGGAGAGTGTATGCGTGCTAAATCGAGGCTGAGTGTCACTCTTTAACGGAGAATGATGTGTGCGGGCTGAGTCGAGGCTGAGTGTCGCTCTTTAACGGAGAGTGGCATGTGCGGGCTGAATCGAGGCTGTACGAAGTTTCACTCTTTAACGGAGAGCGTGTTGTGCGGGCTGAATCGAGGCTTTGTGTCGCTCTCTAATGGAGAGTGGCGAGAGCGGACTGAATCGAGGCTGAGTGTCGCTCTTTAACAGAGAGTGGTGTGTGCGGACTGAATCGAGGCTGAGCGCAGTTTCGCTCTTTAACAGAGAGCGGTGTGTGCGGGCTGAATCGAGGCTGAGTGTCGCTCTTTAACAGAGAGTGGTGTGTGCGGGCTGAATCGAGGCTGAGTGTCACTCTTTAACGGAGAGTGTGTGCGGGCTAAATCGAGGCTGAGGGTCCTTCCTTAATGGAGAGTGGCATATGCGGGCTGAATTGAGGCTGAGTGTCAATCTTTAACGGAGAGTGGCGTCTGCAGGCTGAATTGAGGCTGAGCGCAGTATCACTCTTTAACAGAGAGTGGCGTGTGCTGGCTGAATCGAGGCTGAGTGTCACTCTGTAACGAGGAGTGTGTGCGGGCTAAATCGAGGCTGAGTGTCACTCTTTAACGGAGAGCGGCGTGTGCGGGTTGAATCGAGGCTGAGTGCAGTGACGCTCTTTAACGGAGAGTGGTGTGTGCGGGCTGAATCGAGGCTGTGTGTCGCTCTTTAACGGAGAGTTGTGTGTGCGGGCTGAATCGAGGCTGAGTGTCACTCTATAACGGAGAGTGGCGTCTGAGGGCTGAATTGAGGCTGAGCGCAGTGTCACTCTTTAACAGAGAGTAGTGTGTGCGGGCTGAATCGAGGCTGAGTGTCGCTCTTTAACGTAGAGTGGTGTGTGCGGGCTGAATCGAGGCTGTGTGTCACTCTTTAACGGAGAGTGATGTGTGCGGGCTGAGTCGAGGCTGAGTGTCGCTCTTTAACGGAGAGTGGCGTGTGCGGGTTGAATCGAGGCTGTGTGTCGCTCTTTAACGGAGAATGGTGTGTGCGGGCTGAATCGAGGCTGTACGCAGTTTCACCCTTTAACGGAGTGCGTGTTGTACGGGCTGAATCGAGGCTTTGTGTCGCTCTCTAATGGAGAGTGGTGAGAGTGGACTGAATCGAGGCTCAGTGTCGCTCTTTAACAGAGAGTGTGTGTGCGGACTGAATCGAGCCTGAGCGCAGTTTCGCTCTTTAACAGAGAGTGTGTGTGCGGACTGAATCGAGCCTGAGCGCAGTTTCGCTCTTTAACAGAGAGCGGTGTGTGCGGGCTGAATCGAGGCTGAGTGTCGCTCTTTAACGGAGAGTGGTGTGTGCGGGCTTAAACGAGGCTGAGTGTCACTCTTTAAAGGAGAGTGGTGTGTGCAGGCTGTGTCGAGGTTGAGTGTCGCTCTTTAACGGGGAGTGGTGTGTGCGGGCTTAAACGAGGCTGAGTGTCACTCTTTAAAGGAGAGTGGTGTGTGCAGGCTGAGTCGAGGCTGAGTGTCGCTCTTTAACGGGGAGCGGCGTGAGCGGGTTGAATCGAAGCTGTGTGTCGCTCTTTAACGGAGAGTGGTGCGTGCGGTTTGAATCGAGGCTGAGTGCAGTATCGCTCATAAACGCAGAGTGGTGTGTGCGGACTGAATCGAGGCTGAGTGTCGCCCCTTAATGGAGTGTGGCGTACGCGGGCTGAATCGAGGCTGTGTGTCACTCTTTAACGGAGAGTGGCGTCTGAGGGCTGAATTGAGGCTGAGCGCAGTATCACTCTTTAACAGAGAGTGGCGTGTGCTGGCTAAATCGAGGCTGAGTGTCACTCTGTAACGAGGAGTGTGTGCGGGCTAAATCGAGGCTGAGTGTCACTCTTTAACAGAGAGTGGCGTGTGCGGGTTAAATCGAGGCTGAGTGCAGTGTCGCTCTTTAATGGAGAGTGGTGTGTGCGGGCTGAATCGAGGCTGTGTGTCGCTCTTTAACGGAGAGTTGTGTGTGCGGGCTAAATCGAGGCTGAGTGTCACTCTTTAACGGAGAGCGGCGTGTGCGTGTTGAATCGAGGCTGAGTGCAGTGTCACTCTTTAACAGAGGGTGGCGTGTGTGGGCTGAATCGAGGATGAGTGTCACCCTATATCGGAGAGTGTATGCGTGCTAAATCGAGGCTGAGTGTCACTCTTTAACGGAGAATGATGTGTGCGGGCTGAGTCGAGGCTGAGTGTCGCTCTTTAACGGAGAGTGGCATGTGCGGGCTGAATCGAGGCTGTACGAAGTTTCACTCTTTAACGGAGAGCGTGTTGTGCGGGCTGAATCGAGGCTTTGTGTCGCTCTCTAATGGAGAGTGGCGAGAGCGGACTGAATCGAGGCTGAGTGTCGCTCTTTAACAGAGAGTGGTGTGTGCGGACTGAATCGAGGCTGAGCGCAGTTTCGCTCTTTAACAGAGAGCGGTGTGTGCGGGCTGAATCGAGGCTGAGTGTCGCTCTTTAACAGAGAGTGGTGTGTGCGGGCTGAATCGAGGCTGAGTGTCACTCTTTAACGGAGAGTGTGTGCGGGCTAAATCGAGGCTGAGGGTCCTTCCTTAATGGAGAGTGGCATATGCGGGCTGAATCGAGGCTGAGTGTCACTCTGTAACGAGGAGTGTGTGCGGGCTAAATCGAGGCTGAGTGTCACTCTTTAACAGAGAGTGGCGTGTGCGGGTTGAATCGAGGCTGAGTGCAGTGTCGCTCTTTAATGGAGAGTGATGTGTGCGGGCTGAATCGAGGCTGTGTGTCGCTCTTTAACGGAGAGTTGTGTGTGCGGGCTAAATCGAGGTTGAGTGTCACTCTTTAACGGAGAGTGGCGTGTGCGGGCTGAATCGAGGCTGATTGTCGCTCTTTAATGGAGAGTGGTGTGTGCGGGCTGAATCGAGGCTGTGTGTCGCTATTTAACGGAGAGTTGTGTTTGCAGGCTAAATCGAGGCTGAGTGTCACTCTTTATCGGAGAGTGGCGTGTGCGGGTTGAATCGAGGCTGAGTGCAGTGTCGCTGTTTAACGTAAAGTGGTGTGTGCGGGCTGAATCGAGGCTGAGTGTCACTCTTTAACGGAGAGTGGCGTCTGAGGGCTGAATTGAGGCTGAGCGCAGTATCACTCTTTAACAGAGAGTGGCGTGTGCTGGCTAAATCGAGGCTGAGTGTCACTCTGTAACGAGGAGTGTGTGCGGGCTAAATCGAGGCTGAGTGTCACTCTTTAACAGAGAGTGGCGTGTGCGGGTTAAATCGAGGCTGAGTGCAGTGTCGCTCTTTAATGGAGAGTGGTGTGTGCGGGCTGAATCGAGGCTGTGTGTCGCTCTTTAACGGAGAGTTGTGTGTGCGGGCTAAATCGAGGCTGAGTGTCACTCTTTAACGGAGAGCGGTGTGTGCGTGTTGAATCGAGGCTGAGTGCAGTGTCACTCTTTAACAGAGGGTGGCGTGTGTGGGCTGAATCGAGGATGAGTGTCACCCTATATCGGAGAGTGTATGCGTGCTAAATCGAGGCTGAGTGTCACTCTTTAACGGAGAATGATGTGTGCGGGCTGAGTCGAGGCTGAGTGTCGCTCTTTAACGGAGAGTGGCATGTGCGGGCTGAATCGAGGCTGTACGAAGTTTCACTCTTTAACGGAGAGCGTGTTGTGCGGGCTGAATCGAGGCTTTGTGTCGCTCTCTAATGGAGAGTGGCGAGAGCGGACTGAATCGAGGCTGAGTGTCGCTCTTTAACAGAGAGTGGTGTGTGCGGACTGAATCGAGGCTGAGCGCAGTTTCGCTCTTTAACAGAGAGCGGTGTGTGCGGGCTGAATCGAGGCTGAGTGTCGCTCTTTAACAGAGAGTGGTGTGTGCGGGCTGAATCGAGGCTGAGTGTCACTCTTTAACGGAGAGTGTGTGCGGGCTAAATCGAGGCTGAGGGTCCTTCCTTAATGGAGAGTGGCATATGCGGGCTGAATCGAGGCTGAGTGTCACTCTGTAACGAGGAGTGTGTGCGGGCTAAATCGAGGCTGAGTGTCACTCTTTAACAGAGAGTGGCGTGTGCGGGTTGAATCGAGGCTGAGTGCAGTGTCGCTCTTTAATGGAGAGTGATGTGTGCGGGCTGAATCGAGGCTGTGTGTCGCTCTTTAACGGAGAGTTGTGTGTGCGGGCTAAATCGAGGTTGAGTGTCACTCTTTAACGGAGAGTGGTGTGTGCGGTCTGAATCCAGGCTGAGTGTCACTCTTTAACGGAGAGTGGCGTGTGCAGGTTGAATCGAGGCTGAGCGCAGTGTCACTCTTTAACAGAGGGTGGCGTGTGCGGGCTGAATCGAGGCTGATTGTCGCTCTTTAATGGAGAGTGGTGTGTGCGGGCTGAATCGAGGCTGTGTGTCGCTATTTAACGGAGAGTTGTGTTTGCAGGCTAAATCGAGGCTGAGTGTCACTCTTTATCGGAGAGTGGCGTGTGCGGGTTGAATCGAGGCTGAGTGCAGTGTCGCTGTTTAACGTAAAGTGGTGTGTGCGGGCTGAATCGAGGCTGAGTGTCGCTCTTTAACAGAGGGTGGCGTGTGCGGGATGAATCGAGGCTGAGTGTCAACCTTTAACGGAGAGTGTGTGCGTGCTAAATCGAGGCTGAGTGTCACTCTTTAACAGAGCGTTGTGTGTGCGGACTGATTCGAGGCTGAGTGTCACTCTGTAACGAGGAGTGTGTGCGGGCTAAATCGAGGCTGAGTGTCACTCTTTAACAGAGAGTGGCGTGTGCGGGTTGAATCGAGGCTGAGTGCAGTGTCGCTCTTTAACGGAGAGTGGTGTGTGCGGGCTGAATCGAGGCTGTGTGTCGCTCTTTAACGGAGAGTTGTGTGTGCGGGCTAAATCGAGGCTGAGTGTCACTCTTTAACGGAGAGCGGCGTGTGCGGGTTGAATCGAGGCTGAGTGCAGTGTCACTCTTTAACAGAGGGTGGCGTGTGCGGGCTGAATCGAGGATGAGTGTCACCCTATATCGGAGAGTGTATGCGTGCTAAATCGAGGCTGAGTGTCACTCTTTAACGGAGAATGATGTGTGCGGGCTGAGTCGAGGCTGAGTGTCGCTCTTTAATGGAGAGTGGCGTGTGCGGGCTGAATCGAGGCTGTACGAAGTTTCACTCTTATCGGAGAGCGTGTTGTGCGGGCTGAATCGAGGCTTTGTGTCGCTCTCTAATGGAGAGTGGCGAGAGCGGACTGAATCGAGGCTGAGTGTCGCTCTTTAACAAAGAGTGGTGTGTGCGGACTGAATCGAGGCTGAGCGCAGTTTCGCTCTTTAACAGAGAGCGGTGTGTGCGGGCTGAATCGAGGCTGAGTGTCGCTCTTTAACAGAGAGTGGTGTGTGCGGGCTGAATCGAGGCTGAGTGTCACTCTTTAACGGAGCGTGTGTGCGGGCTAAATCGAGGCTGAGGGTCCTTCCTTAATGGAGAGTGGCGTATGCGGGCTGAATTGAGGCTGAGTGTCACTCTTTAACGGAAAGTGGCGTCTGCGGGCTGAATTGAGGCTGAGCGCAGTGTCACTCTTTAACAGAGGGTGGCGTGTGCGGGTTGAATCGAGGCTGAGTGTCGCTCTTTAAGGGAGAGTGGCTTGTGGGGACTGAATCGAGGCCGAATGTTGCTCTTTAACGGAGAATGCTGTGTGCGGGATGAATCGAAGCTGAGTGTCTCTCTATAACGGAGAGTGCTGTGTGCGGGCTGAATCGAGGCTGAGTGTCGCTCTTTAATGGAGAGTGGTGTGTGCGGGCTGAATCGAGGCTGTGTGTCGCTCTTTAACGGGGACTTGTGTGTGTGGGCTAAATCGAGGCTGAGTGTCACTCTTTAAATGAGAGTGGCGTCTGCGGGCTGAATTGAGGCTGAGCGCAGTGTCACTCTTTAACGGAGAGTGTGTGCGGGCTGAATCGAGGCTGAGTTTCACTCTTTAACGGAGAGTGGCGTGTGTGGGCTGAATCGTGCTTGAGTGTCGTTCTTTAACGGAAAGTGGCGTGTGTGGGCTGAATCGAGGCTGAGTGTCGCTCTTTAACGGAGAGTGGCGTGTACGGGCTGAATCGTGCTTGAGTGTCGTTCTTTAACGGAAAGTGGCGTGTGTGGGCTGAATCGAGGCTGTGTGTCCCTCTTTAACGGAAAGTGGTGTGTGCGGTTTGAATTGTGGCTGAGTGTCACTCTTTAAAGGAGAGTGGTGTGTGCAGGCTGAGTCGAGGCTGAGTGTCGATCTTTAACAGAGAGTGGCGTGCGCGGGCTGAAACAAGGCTGAGTGTCGCTCTTTAACGGAGATTGGCGTGTGTGGGCTGAATCGAGGCTGAACGCAGTGTCACTCTTTAACAGTGGGTGGCGTGTGCGGGCTGAATCGAGGATGAGTGTCACCCTATATCGGAGAGTGTATGCATGCTAAATCGAGGCTGAGTGTCACTCTTTAACGGAGAATGATGTGTGCGGGCTGAGTCGAGGCTGAGTGTCGCTCTTTAACGGAGAGTGGCGTGTGCGGGCTGAATCGAGGCTGTACGAAGTTTCACTCTTTAATGGAGAGCGTGTTGTGCGGGCTGAATCGAGGCTGAGTGTCACTCTTTAATGGAGAGTGGCATCTGAGGGCTGAATTGAGGCTGAGCGCAGTGTCACTCTTTAACAGAGAGTAGTGTGTGCGGGCTGAATCGAGGCTGAGTGTCGCTCTTTAACGGAGAGTGGTGTGTGCGGGCTGAATCGAGGCTGTGTGTCACTCTTTAACGGAGAGTGGCGTGTGCGGGCTGAATCGTGGTTGAGTGTCGTTCTTTAACGGAAAGTGGCGTGTGTGGGCCGAATCGAGGCTGAGTGTCACTCTTTAATGGATAGTGGCGTGTGCGTGCTAAATCAAGGCTGAGTGTCACTCTTTAACGGAGTGTTGTGTGTGCGGTCTGAATCGAGGCTGAGTGTCACTCTGTAACGAGGAGTGTGTGTGGGCTAAATCGAGGCTGAGTGTCACTCTTTAACAGAGAGTGGCGTGTGCGGGTTGAATCGAGGCTGAGTGCAGTGTCGCTCTTTAACGGAGAGTGGTGTGTGCGGGCTGAATCGAGGCTGAGTGTCACTCTTTAACGGAGAGCGGCGTGTGCGGGTTGAATCGAGGCTGAGTGCAGTGTCGCTCTTTTAAGGAGAGTGGTGTGTGCGGGCTGAATCGAGGCTGAGTGTCGCTCCTTAATGGCGAGTGGCGTATGCGGGCTGAATCGAGGCTGAGTGTCACTCTTTAACGGAGAGTGGCGTATGCGGGCTGAATCGAGGCTGAGTGTCACTCTTTAACGGAGAATGATGTGTGCGGGCTGAGTCGAGGCTGAGTGTCGCTCTTTAACGGAGAGCGTGTTGTGCGGGCTGAATCGAGGCTTTGTGTCGCTCTCTAATGGAGAGTGGCGAGAGCGGACTGAATCGAGGCTGAGTGTCGCTCTTTAACAGAGAGACGTGTGTGCGGACTGAATCGAGGCTGAGCGCAGTTTCGCTCTTTAACAGAGAGCGGTGTGTGCGGGCTGAATCGAGGCTGTGTGTCGCTCTTTAACGGAGAGTTTTGTGTGCGGGCTAAATCGAGGCTGAGTGTCACTCTTTAACGGAGAGCGGCGTGTGCGGGTTGAATCGAGGCTGAGTGCAGTGTCACTCTTTAACAGAGGGTGGCGTGTGCGGGCTGAATCGAGGATGAGTGTCACCCTATATCGGAGAGTGTGTGCGTGCTAAATCGAGGCTGAGTGTCACTCTTTAACGGAGAGTGATGTGTGCGGGCTGAGTCGAGGCTGAGTGTCGCTCTTTAACGGAGAGTGGCGTGTGCGGGTTGAATCGAGGCTGTGTGTCGCTCTTTAACGGAGAATGGTGTGTGCGGGCTGAATCGAGGCTGTACGCAGTTTCACTCTTTAACGGAGAGCGTGTTGTACGGGCTGAATCGAGGCTTTGTGTCGCTCTCTAATTGAGAGTGGCGAGAGTGGACTGAATCGAGGCTCAGTGTCGCTCTTTAACAGAGAGTGTGTGTGCGGACTGAATCGAGGCTGAGCGCAGTTTCACTCTTTAACAGAGAGCGGTGTGTGCGGGCTGAATCGAGGCTGAGTGTCGCTCTTTAACGGAGAGTGGTGTGTGCGGGCTTAAACGAGGCTGAGCGTCACTCTTTAAAGGAGAGTGGTGTGTGCAGGCTGAGTCGAGGTTGAGTGTCGCTCTTTAACGGGGAGTGGTGTGTGCGGGCTTAAACGAGGCTGAGTGTCACTCTTTAAAGGAGAGTGGTGTGTGCAGGCTGAGTCGAGGCTGAGTGTCGCTCTTTAACGGGGAGTGGTGCGTGCGGTTTGAATCGAGGCTGAGTGCAGTGTCGCTCTTTAACGCAGTGTGGTGTGTGCGGACTGAATCGAGGCTGAGTGTCGCACCTTAATGGAGTGTGGCGTACGCGGGCTGAATCGAGGCTGTGTGTCACTCTTTAACGGAGAGTGGCGTCTGAGGGCTGAATTGAGGCTGAGCGCAGTATCACTCTTTAACAGAGAGTGGCGTCTGCTGGCTGAATCGAGGTTGAGTGTCACTCTTTAACGGAGAGTGGTGTGTGCGGGCTGAATCTAGGCTGAGTGTCACTCTTTAACGGAGAGTGGCGTCTGAGGGCTGAATTGAGGCTGAGCGCAGTATCACTCTTTAACAGAGAGTGGCGTCTGCTGGCTGAATCGAGGTTGAGTGTCACTCTTTAACGGAGAGTGGTGTGTGCGGGCTGAATCTAGGCTGAGTGTCACTCTTTAGCGGAGAGTGGCGTGTGCGGGTTGAATCGAGGATGAGTGTCACCCTATATCGGAGAGTGTGTGCGTGCTAAATCGAGGCTGAGTGTCACTCTTTAACGGAGAGTGATGTGTGCGGGCTGAGTCGAGGCTGAGTGTCGCTCTTTAACGGAGAGTGGCGTGTGCGGGTTGAATCGAGGCTGTGTGTCGCTCTTTAACGGAGAATGGTGTGTGCGGGCTGAATCGAGGCTGTACGCAGTTTCACTCTTTAACGGAGAGCGTGTTGTACGGGCTGAATCGAGGCTTTGTGTCGCTCTCTAATTGAGAGTGGCGAGAGTGAACTGAATCGAGGCTCAGTGTCGCTCTTTAACAGAGAGTGTGTGTGCGGACTGAATCGAGGCTGAGCGCAGTTTCACTCTTTAACAGAGAGCGGTGTGTGCGGGCTGAATCGAGGCTGAGTGTCGCTCTTTAACGGAGAGTGGTGTGTGCGGGCTTAAACGAGGCTGAGTGTCACTCTTTAAAGGAGAGTGGTGTGTGCAGGCTGAGTCGAGGTTGAGTGTCGCTCTTTAACGGGAGGTGGTGTGTGCGGGCTTAAACGAGGCTGAGTGTCACTCTTTAAAGGAGAGTGGTGTGTGCAGGCTGAGTCGAGGCTGAGTGTCGCTCTTTAACGGGGAGTGGTGCGTGCGGTTTGAATCGAGGCTGAGTGCAGTGTCGCTCTTTAACGCAGAGTGGTGTGTGCGGACTGAATCGAGGCTGAGTGTCGCACCTTAATGGAGTGTGGCGTACGCGGGCTGAATCGAGGCTGTGTGTCACTCTTTAACGGAGAGTGGCGTCTGAGGGCTGAATTGAGGCTGAGCGCAGTATCACTCTTTAACAGAGAGTGGCGTCTGCTGGCTGAATCGAGGTTGAGTGTCACTCTTTAACGGAGAGTGGTGTGTGCGGGCTGAATCTAGGCTGAGTGTCACTCTTTAACGGAGAGTGGCGTCTGAGGGCTGAATTGAGGCTGAGCGCAGTATCACTCTTTAACAGAGAGTGGCGTCTGCTGGCTGAATCGAGGTTGAGTGTCACTCTTTAACGGAGAGTGGTGTGTGCGGGCTGAATCTAGGCTGAGTGTCACTCTTTAGCGGAGAGTGGCGTGTGCGGGTTGAATCGAGGCTGAGCGCAGTGTCATTCTTTAACAGAGGGTGGCGTGTGCGGGCTGAATCGAGGCTGATTGTCGCTATTTAACGGAGAGTTGTGTTTGCAGGCTAAATCGAGGCTGAGTGTCACTCTTTATCGGAGAGTGGCGTGTGCGGGTTGAATCGAGGCTGAATGCAGTGTCGCTGTTTAACGTAAAGTGGTGTGTGCGGGCTGAATCGAGGCTGAGTGTCGCTCTTTAACAGAGGGTGGCGTGTGCGGGATGAATCGAGGCTGAGTGTCAACCTTTAACGGAGAGTGTGTGCGTGCTAAATCGAGTCTGAGTGTCACTCTTTAACAGAGCGTTGTGTGTGCGGACTGATTCGAGGCTGAGTGTCACTCTGTAACGAGGAGTGTGTGCGGGCTAAATCGAGGCTGAGTGTCACTCTTTAACAGAGAGTGGCGTGTGCGGGTTGAATCGAGGCTGAGTGCAGTGTCGCTCTTTAACGGAGAGTGGTGTGTGCGGGCTGAATCGAGGCTGTGTGTCGCTCTTTAACGGAGAGTTGTGTGTGCGGGCTAAATCGAGGCTGAGTGTCACTCTTTAACGGAGAGCGGCGTGTGCGGGTTGAATCGAGGCTGAGTGCAGTGTCACTCTTTAACAGAGGGTGGCGTGTGCGGGCCGAATCGATGATGAGTGTCACCCTATATCGGAGAGTGTATGCGTGCTAAATCGAGGCTGAGTGTCACTCTTTAACGGAGAATGATGTGTGCGGGCTGAGTCGAGGCTGAGTGTCGCTCTTTAATGGAGAGTGGCGTGTGCGGGCTGAATCGAGGCTGTACGAAGTTTCACTCTTATCGGAGAGCGTGTTGTGCGGGCTGAATCGAGGCTTTGTGTCGCTCTCTAATGGAGAGTGGCGAGAGCGGACTGAATCGAGGCTGAGTGTCGCTCTTTAACAAAGAGTGGTGTGTGCGGACTGAATCGAGGCTGAGCGCAGTTTCGCTCTTTAACAGAGAGCGGTGTGTGCGGGCTGAATCGAGGCTGAGTGTCGCTCTTTAACAGAGAGTGGTGTGTGCGGGCTGATTCGAGGCTGAGTGTCACTCTTTGACGGAGAGTGTGTGCGGGCTAAATCGAGGCTGAGGGTCCTTCCTTAATGGAGAGTGGCGTATGCGGGCTGAATTGAGGCTGAGTGTCACTCTTTAACGGAAAGTGGTGTCTGCGGGCTGAATTGAAGCTGAGCGCAGTGTCACTCTTTAACAGAGGGTGGCGTGTGCGGGTTGAATCGAGGCTGAGTGTCGCTCTTTAAGGGAGAGTGGCTTGTGGGGACTGAATCGAGGCCGAATGTTGCTCTTTAACGGAGAATGCTGTGCGCAGGCTGAATCGAGGCTGAGTGTCGCTCTTTAATGGAGAGAGGTGTGTGCGGGATGAACCGAAGCTGAGTGTCTCTCTATAACGGAGAGTGCTGTGTGCGGGCTGAATCGAGGCTGAGTGTCGCTCTTTAATGGAGAGTGGTGTGTGCGGGCTGAATCGAGGCTGTGTGTCGCTCTTTAACGGAGACTTGTGTGTGCGGGCTAAATCGAGGCTGAGTGTCACTCTTTAAATGAGAGTGGCGTCTGCGGGCTGAATTGAGGCTGAGCGCAGTGTCACTCTTTAACGGAGAGTGTGTGCGGGCTGAATCGAGGCTGAGTTTCACTCTTTAACGGAGAGTGGCGTGTGTGGGCTGAATCGTGCTTGAGTGTCGTTCTTTAACGGAAACTGGCGTGTGCGGGCTGAATCGAGGCTGAGTGTCGCTCTTTAATGGAGAGAGGTGTGTGCGGGATGAATCGAAGCTGAGTGTCTCATAATAACGGAGAGTGCTGTGTGCGGGCTGAATCGAGGCTGAGTGTCGCTCTTTAACGGAGACTTGTGTGTGTGGGCTAAATCGAGGCTGAGTGTCACTCTTTAATGGAGAGTGGCGTGTGCGGGCTGAATTGAGGCTGAGCGCAGTGTCACTCTTTAACGGAGAGTGTGTGCGGGCTGAATCGAGGCTGAGTGTCACTCTTTAACGGAGAGTGGCGTGTGTGGGCTGAATCGTGCTTGAGTGTCGTTCTTTAATGGAAAGTGGCGTGTGTGGGCTGAATCGAGGCTGAGTGTCGCTCTTTAACGGAGAGTGGCGTCTGAGGGCTGAATTGAGGCTGAGCGCAGTATCACTCTTTAACAGAGAGTGGCGTGTGCTGGCTGAATCTAGGCTGAGTGTCACTCTTTAATGGAGAGTGGCGTGTGCGGGTTGAATCGAGGCTGAGCGCAGTGTCACTCTTTATCAGAGAGTGGTGTGTGCTGGCTGAATCAAGGCTGAGTGTCGCTCTTTAATGGAGAGTGGCGTGTACGGGCTGAATCGTGCTTGAGTGTCGTTTTTTAACGGAAAGTGGCGTGTATGGGCTGAATCGAGGCTGTGTGTCCCTCTTTAACGGAAAGTGGTGTGTGCGGTTTGAATTGAGGCTGAGTGTCACTCTTTAAAGGAGAGTGGTGTGTGCAGGCTGAGTCGAGGCTGAGTGTCGCTCTTTAACAAAGAGTGGTGTGTGCGGACTGAATCGAGGCTGAGCGCAGTTTCGCTCTTTAACAGAGAGCGGTGTGTGCGGGCTGAATCGAGGCTGAGTGTCGCTCTTTAACAGAGAGTGGTGTGTGCGGGCTGATTCGAGGCTGAGTGTCACTCTTTGACGGAGAGTGTGTGCGGGCTAAATCGAGGCTGAGGGTCCTTCCTTAATGGAGAGTGGCGTATGCGGGCTGAATTGAGGCTGAGTGTCACTCTTTAACGGAAAGTGGTGTCTGCGGGCTGAATTGAAGCTGAGCGCAGTGTCACTCTTTAACAGAGGGTGGCGTGTGCGGGTTGAATCGAGGCTGAGTGTCGCTCTTTAAGGGAGAGTGGCTTGTGGGGACTGAATCGAGGCCGAATGTTGCTCTTTAACGGAGAATGCTGTGCGCAGGCTGAATCGAGGCTGAGTGTCGCTCTTTAATGGAGAGAGGTGTGTGCGGGATGAACCGAAGCTGAGTGTCTCTCTATAACGGAGAGTGCTGTGTGCGGGCTGAATCGAGGCTGAGTGTCGCTCTTTAATGGAGAGTGGTGTGTGCGGGCTGAATCGAGGCTGTGTGTCGCTCTTTAACGGAGACTTGTGTGTGCGGGCTAAATCGAGGCTGAGTGTCACTCTTTAAATGAGAGTGGCGTCTGCGGGCTGAATTGAGGCTGAGCGCAGTGTCACTCTTTAACGGAGAGTGTGTGCGGGCTGAATCGAGGCTGAGTTTCACTCTTTAACGGAGAGTGGCGTGTGTGGGCTGAATCGTGCTTGAGTGTCGTTCTTTAACGGAAACTGGCGTGTGCGGGCTGAATCGAGGCTGAGTGTCGCTCTTTAATGGAGAGAGGTGTGTGCGGGATGAATCGAAGCTGAGTGTCTCATAATAACGGAGAGTGCTGTGTGCGGGCTGAATCGAGGCTGAGTGTCGCTCTTTAACGGAGACTTGTGTGTGTGGGCTAAATCGAGGCTGAGTGTCACTCTTTAATGGAGAGTGGCGTGTGCGGGCTGAATTGAGGCTGAGCGCAGTGTCACTCTTTAACGGAGAGTGTGTGCGGGCTGAATCGAGGCTGAGTGTCACTCTTTAACGGAGAGTGGCGTGTGTGGGCTGAATCGTGCTTGAGTGTCGTTCTTTAATGGAAAGTGGCGTGTGTGGGCTGAATCGAGGCTGAGTGTCGCTCTTTAACGGAGAGTGGCGTCTGAGGGCTGAATTGAGGCTGAGCGCAGTATCACTCTTTAACAGAGAGTGGCGTGTGCTGGCTGAATCTAGGCTGAGTGTCACTCTTTAATGGAGAGTGGCGTGTGCGGGTTGAATCGAGGCTGAGCGCAGTGTCACTCTTTATCAGAGAGTGGTGTGTGCTGGCTGAATCAAGGCTGAGTGTCGCTCTTTAATGGAGAGTGGCGTGTACGGGCTGAATCGTGCTTGAGTGTCGTTTTTTAACGGAAAGTGGCGTGTATGGGCTGAATCGAGGCTGTGTGTCCCTCTTTAACGGAAAGTGGTGTGTGCGGTTTGAATTGAGGCTGAGTGTCACTCTTTAAAGGAGAGTGGTGTGTGCAGGCTGAGTCGAGGCTGAGTGTCGATCTTTAACAGAGAGTGGCGTGCGCGGGCTGAAACAAGGCTGAGTGTCGCTCTTTAACGGAGATTGGCGTGTGCGGGCTGAATCGAGGCTGAACGCAGTTTCGCTCTTTAACAGAGAGCGGTATCTGCGGGCTGAATCGAGGCTGAGTGTCGCTCTTTAACGGAGTTGGCGTACGCGGGCTGAATCGAGGCTGAGTGTCGCTCTTTAACGGAGAGTGGCGTCTGAGGGCTGAATAGAGGCTGAGTGTCACTCTTTAACGGAGAGTGGTGTGTGCGGGCTGAGTCGAGGCTGAACGCAGTTTCACTCTTTAACGGAGAGCGTGTTGTGCGGACTGAATCGAGGCTGAGTGTCGCTCTTTAACGGAGAGTGGTGTGTGCGGGCTGAATCGAGGCTGAGTATCGCTCTTTAACGGAGAATGGTGTGTGCCGGCTGAATTGAGGCTGTGTGTTGCTCTTTAACGGAGAGTTGTGTCTGCGGGCTAAATCGAGGCTGACTGTCACTCTTTAACGGAGAGTGGCGTGTGCGGGTTGAATCAAAACTGAGTGCAGTGTCGCTCTTTAACGGAGAGTGGTGTGTGCGGGCTGAATCGAGGCTGTGTGTCGCTCTTTAACGGAGAGTTGTGTGTGCGGGCTGAATCGAGGCTGTGTGTCGCTCTTTAACGAGGAGTTGCGTGTGCAGGCTGAATCGAGGCTGAGTGTCGCTCCTTAATGGAGAGTGGCGTATGCGGGCTGAATCGAGGCTGAGTGTCACTCTTTAACGGAGAGTGGCGTCTACGGGCTGAATCGAGGCTGACTGCAGTGTCCCTCTTTAACGGAGAGTGGCGTGTGCGGGCTGAGTCGAGGCTGAGTGTCCCTCTTTAACGGACTGTTGTGTGTGCGGGCTAAAACGAGGCTGTGTGTCACTCTTTAACGGAGAGTTATGTGTGCGGGCTAAATCGAGGCTGAGTGTCACTCTTTAACGGGGAGTGGCGTGTGCGGGTTGAATCGAGGCTGAGTGCAGTGACGCTCTTTAACGGAGAGTGGTGTGTGCGGGCTGAATCGAAGCTGAGTGTCACTCTTTAATGGAGAGTGGCGTCTGCGGGCTGAATTGAGGCTGAGCGCAGTGTCACTCTTTAACAGAGGGTGGCGTGTGCGGGCTGAATCGAGGCTGAGTGTCACTCGTTAACAGAGAGTGGTGTGTGCGGGCTGAATCGAAGCTGAGTGTCACTCTTTAATGGAGAGTGGCGTCTGCGGGCTGAATTGAGGCTGAGCGCAGTGTCACTCTTTAACAGAGGGTGGCGTGTGCGGGCTGAATCGAGGCTGTGTGTCGCTCTTTAACGGAGAGTTTTGTGTGCGGGCTAAATCGAGGCTGAGTGTCACTCTTTAATGGAGAGCGGCGTGTGCGGGTTGAATCGAGGCTGAGTGCAGTGTCACTCTTTAACAGAGGGTGGTGTGTGCGGGCTGAATCGAGGATGAGTGTCACCCTATATCGGAGAGTGTGTGCGTGCTAAATCGAGGCTGAGTGTCACTCTTTAACGGAGAGTGATGTGTGCGGGCTGAGTCGAGGCTGAGTGTCACTCTTTAACGGAGAGTGGCGTGTGCGGGTTGAATCGAGGCTGTGTGTCGCTCTTTAACGGAGAATGGTGTGTGCGGGCTGAATCGAGGCTGTACGCAGTTTCACTCTTTAACGGAGAGCGTGTTGTACGGGCTGAATCGAGGCTTTGTGTCGCTCTCTAATGGAGAGTGGCGAGAGTGGACTGAATCGAGGCTCAGTGTCGCTCTTTAACAGAGAGTGTGTGTGCGGACTGAATCGAGGCTGAGCACAGTTTCGCTCTTTAACAGAGAGCGGTGTGTGCGGGCTGAATCGAGGCTGAGTGTCGCTCTTTAACGGAGAGTGGTGTGTGCGGGCTTAAACGAGGCTGAGTGTCACTCTTTAAAGGAGAGTGGTGTGTGCAGGCTGAGTCGAGGCTGAGTGTCGCTCTTTAACGGGGAGAGGCGTGAGCGGGTTGAATCGAAGCTGTGTGTCGCTCTTTAACGGAGAGTGGTGTGTGCGGACTGAATCGAGGCTGAGTGTCGCACCTTAATGGAGTGTGGCGTACGCGGGCTGAATCGAGGCTGTGTGTCACTCTTTAACGGAGAGTGGCGTCTGAGGGCTGATTTGAGGCTGAGCGCAGTATCACTCTTTAACAGAGAGTGGCGTGTGCTGGCTGAATCGAGGCTGAGTGTCACTCTGTAACGAGTTGTGTGTGCGGGCTAAATCGAGGCTGAGTGTCACTCTTTAACGGAGAATGATGTGTGCGGGCTGAGTCGAGGCTGAGTGTCGCTCTTTAACGGAGAGTGGCATGTGCGGGCTGAATCGAGGCTGTGCGAAGTTTCACTCTTTAACGGAGAGCGTGTTGTGCGGGCTGAATCGAGGCTTTGTGTCGCTCTCTAATGGAGAGTGGCGAGAGCGGACTGAATCGAGGCTGAGTGTCGCTCTTTAACAGAGAGTGGTGTGTGCGGACTGAATCGAGGCTGAGCGCAGTTTCGCTCTTTAACAGAGAGCGGTGTGTGCGGGCTGAATCGAGGCTGAGTGTCGCTCTTTAACAGAGAGTGGTGTGTGCGGCCTGAATCGAGGCTGAGTGTCACTCTTTAACGGAGAGTGTGTGCGGGCTAAATCGAGGCTGAGGGTCCTTCCTTAATGGAGAGTGGCGTATGCGGGCTGAATTGAGGCTGAGTGTCACTCTTTAACGGAGAGTGGAGTCTGCAGGCTGAATTGAGGCTGAGCGCAGTGTCACTCTTTAACAGAGGGTGGCGTGTGCGGGTTGAATCGAGGCTGAGTGTCGCTCTTTAAGGGAGAGTGGCTTGTGGGGACTGAATCGAGGCCGAATATTGCTCTTTAACGGAGAATGCTGTGTGCGGGCTGAATCGAGGCTGAGTGTCGCACTTTAATGGAGAGAGGTGTGTGCAGGATGAATCGAAGCTGAGTGTCTCTCTATAACGGAGAGTGCTGTGTGCGGGCTGAATCGAGGCTGAGTGTCGCTCTTTAATGGAGAGTGGTGTGTGCGGGCTGAATCGAGGCTGTGTGTCGCTCTTTAACAGAGACTTGTGTGTGCGGGCTAAATCGAGGCTGAGTGTCACTCTTTAATGGAGAGTGGCGTCTGCGGGCTGAATTGAGGCTGAGCGCAGTGTCACTCTTTAACGGAGAGTGTGTGCGGGCTGAATCGAGGCTGAGTGTCACTCTTTAACGGAGAGCGGCGTGTGCGGGTTGAATCGAGGCTGAGTGCAGTGACGCTCTTTAACGGAGAGTGGTGTGTGCGGGCTGAATCGAGGCTGTGTGTCGCTCTTTAACGGAGAGTTGTGTGTGCGGGCTGAATCGAGGCTGAGTGTCACTCTATAACGGAGAGTGGCGTCTGAGGGCTGAATTGAGGCTGAGCGCAGTGTCACTCTTTAACAGAGAGTAGTGTGTGCGGGCTGAATCGAGGCTGAGTGTCGCTCTTTAACGTAGAGTGGTGTGTGCCGGCTGAATCGAGGCTGTGTGTCACTCTTTAACGGAGAGTGATGTGTGCGGGCTGAGTCGAGGCTGAGTGTCGCTCTTTAACGGAGAGTGGCGTGTGCGGGTTGAATCGAGGCTGTGTGTCGCTCTTTAACGGAGAATGGTGTGTGCGGGCTGAATCGAGGCTGTACGCAGTTTCACCCTTTAACGGAGTGCGTGTTGTACGGGCTGAATCGAGGCTTTGTGTCGCTCTCTAATGGAGAGTGGCGAGAGTGGACTGAATCGAGGCTCAGTGTCGCTCTTTAACAGAGAGTGTGTGTGCGGACTGAATCGAGCCTGAGCGCAGTTTCGCTCTTTAACAGAGAGTGTGTGTGCGGACTGAATCGAGCCTGAGCGCAGTTTCGCTCTTTAACAGAGAGCGGTGTGTGCGGGCTGAATCGAGGCTGAGTGTCGCTCTTTAACGGAGAGTGGTGTGTGCGGGCTTAAACGAGGCTGAGTGTCACTCTTTAAAGGAGAGTGGTGTGTGCAGGCTGTGTCGAGGTTGAGTGTCGCTCTTTAACGGGGAGTGGTGTGTGCGGGCTTAAACGAGGCTGAGTGTCACTCTTTAAAGGAGAGTGGTGTGTGCAGGCTGAGTCGAGGCTGAGTGTCGCTCTTTAACGGGGAGCGGCGTGAGCGGGTTGAATCGAAGCTGTGTGTCGCTCTTTAACGGAGAGTGGTGCGTGCGGTTTGAATCGAGGCTGAGTGCAGTATCGCTCATAAACGCAGAGTGGTGTGTGCGGACTGAATCGAGGCTGAGTGTCGCCCCTTAATGGAGTGTGGCGTACGCGGGCTGAATCGAGGCTGTGTGTCACTCTTTAACGGAGAGTGGCGTCTGAGGGCTGAATTGAGGCTGAGCGCAGTATCACTCTTTAACAGAGAGTGGCGTGTGCTGGCTAAATCGAGGCTGAGTGTCACTCTGTAACGAGGAGTGTGTGCGGGCTAAATCGAGGCTGAGTGTCACTCTTTAACAGAGAGTGGCGTGTGCGGGTTAAATCGAGGCTGAGTGCAGTGTCGCTCTTTAATGGAGAGTGGTGTGTGCGGGCTGAATCGAGGCTGTGTGTCGCTCTTTAACGGAGAGTTGTGTGTGCGGGCTAAATCGAGGCTGAGTGTCACTCTTTAACGGAGAGCGGCGTGTGCGTGTTGAATCGAGGCTGAGTGCAGTGTCACTCTTTAACAGAGGGTGGCGTGTCTGGGCTGAATCGAGGATGAGTGTCACCCTATATCGGAGAGTGTATGCGTGCTAAATCGAGGCTGAGTGTCACTCTTTAACGGAGAATGATGTGTGCGGGCTGAGTCGAGGCTGAGTGTCGCTCTTTAACGGAGAGTGGCATGTGCGGGCTGAATCGAGGCTGTACGAAGTTTCACTCTTTAACGGAGAGCGTGTTGTGCGGGCTGAATCGAGGCTTTGTGTCGCTCTCTAATGGAGAGTGGCGAGAGCGGACTGAATCGAGGCTGAGTGTCGCTCTTTAACAGAGAGTGGTGTGTGCGGACTGAATCGAGGCTGAGCGCAGTTTCGCTCTTTAACAGAGAGCGGTGTGTGCGGGCTGAATCGAGGCTGAGTGTCGCTCTTTAACAGAGAGTGGTGTGTGCGGGCTGAATCGAGGCTGAGTGTCACTCTTTAACGGAGAGTGTGTGCGGGCTAAATCGAGGCTGAGGGTCCTTCCTTAATGGAGAGTGGCATATGCGGGCTGAATTGAGGCTGAGTGTCAATCTTTAACGGAGAGTGGCGTCTGCAGGCTGAATTGAGGCTGAGCGCAGTATCACTCTTTAACAGAGAGTGGCGTGTGCTGGCTGAATCGAGGCTGAGTGTCACTCTGTAACGAGGAGTGTGTGCGGGCTAAATCGAGGCTGAGTGTCACTCTTTAACGGAGAGCGGCGTGTGCGGGTTGAATCGAGGCTGAGTGCAGTGACGCTCTTTAACGGAGAGTGGTGTGTGCGGGCTGAATCGAGGCTGTGTGTCGCTCTTTAACGGAGAGTTGTGTGTGCGGGCTGAATCGAGGCTGAGTGTCACTCTATAACGGAGAGTGGCGTCTGAGGGCTGAATTGAGGCTGAGCGCAGTGTCACTCTTTAACAGAGAGTAGTGTGTGCGGGCTGAATCGAGGCTGAGTGTCGCTCTTTAACGTAGAGTGGTGTGTGCGGGCTGAATCGAGGCTGTGTGTCACTCTTTAACGGAGAGTGATGTGTGCGGGCTGAGTCGAGGCTGAGTGTCGCTCTTTAACGGAGAGTGGCGTGTGCGGGTTGAATCGAGGCTGTGTGTCGCTCTTTAACGGAGAATGGTGTGTGCGGGCTGAATCGAGGCTGTACGCAGTTTCACCCTTTAACGGAGTGCGTGTTGTACGGGCTGAATCGAGGCTTTGTGTCGCTCTCTAATGGAGAGTGGTGAGAGTGGACTGAATCGAGGCTCAGTGTCGCTCTTTAACAGAGAGTGTGTGTGCGGACTGAATCGAGCCTGAGCGCAGTTTCGCTCTTTAACAGAGAGTGTGTGTGCGGACTGAATCGAGCCTGAGCGCAGTTTCGCTCTTTAACAGAGAGCGGTGTGTGCGGGCTGAATCGAGGCTGAGTGTCGCTCTTTAACGGAGAGTGGTGTGTGCGGGCTTAAACGAGGCTGAGTGTCACTCTTTAAAGGAGAGTGGTGTGTGCAGGCTGTGTCGAGGTTGAGTGTCGCTCTTTAACGGGGAGTGGTGTGTGCGGGCTTAAACGAGGCTGAGTGTCACTCTTTAAAGGAGAGTGGTGTGTGCAGGCTGAGTCGAGGCTGAGTGTCGCTCTTTAACGGGGAGCGGCGTGAGCGGGTTGAATCGAAGCTGTGTGTCGCTCTTTAACGGAGAGTGGTGCGTGCGGTTTGAATCGAGGCTGAGTGCAGTATCGCTCATAAACGCAGAGTGGTGTGTGCGGACTGAATCGAGGCTGAGTGTCGCCCCTTAATGGAGTGTGGCGTACGCGGGCTGAATCGAGGCTGTGTGTCACTCTTTAACGGAGAGTGGCGTCTGAGGGCTGAATTGAGGCTGAGCGCAGTATCACTCTTTAACAGAGAGTGGCGTGTGCTGGCTAAATCGAGGCTGAGTGTCACTCTGTAACGAGGAGTGTGTGCGGGCTAAATCGAGGCTGAGTGTCACTCTTTAACAGAGAGTGGCGTGTGCGGGTTAAATCGAGGCTGAGTGCAGTGTCGCTCTTTAATGGAGAGTGGTGTGTGCGGGCTGAATCGAGGCTGTGTGTCGCTCTTTAACGGAGAGTTGTGTGTGCGGGCTAAATCGAGGCTGAGTGTCACTCTTTAACGGAGAGCGGCGTGTGCGTGTTGAATCGAGGCTGAGTGCAGTGTCACTCTTTAACAGAGGGTGGCGTGTGTGGGCTGAATCGAGGATGAGTGTCACCCTATATCGGAGAGTGTATGCGTGCTAAATCGAGGCTGAGTGTCACTCTTTAACGGAGAATGATGTGTGCGGGCTGAGTCGAGGCTGAGTGTCGCTCTTTAACGGAGAGTGGCATGTGCGGGCTGAATCGAGGCTGTACGAAGTTTCACTCTTTAACGGAGAGCGTGTTGTGCGGGCTGAATCGAGGCTTTGTGTCGCTCTCTAATGGAGAGTGGCGAGAGCGGACTGAATCGAGGCTGAGTGTCGCTCTTTAACAGAGAGTGGTGTGTGCGGACTGAATCGAGGCTGAGCGCAGTTTCGCTCTTTAACAGAGAGCGGTGTGTGCGGGCTGAATCGAGGCTGAGTGTCGCTCTTTAACAGAGAGTGGTGTGTGCGGGCTGAATCGAGGCTGAGTGTCACTCTTTAACGGAGAGTGTGTGCGGGCTAAATCGAGGCTGAGGGTCCTTCCTTAATGGAGAGTGGCATATGCGGGCTGAATCGAGGCTGAGTGTCACTCTGTAACGAGGAGTGTGTGCGGGCTAAATCGAGGCTGAGTGTCACTCTTTAACAGAGAGTGGCGTGTGCGGGTTGAATCGAGGCTGAGTGCAGTGTCGCTCTTTAATGGAGAGTGATGTGTGCGGGCTGAATCGAGGCTGTGTGTCGCTCTTTAACGGAGAGTTGTGTGTGCGGGCTAAATCGAGGTTGAGTGTCACTCTTTAACGGAGAGTGGTGTGTGCGGTCTGAATCCAGGCTGAGTGTCACTCTTTAACGGAGAGTGGCGTGTGCAGGTTGAATCGAGGCTGAGCGCAGTGTCACTCTTTAACAGAGGGTGGCGTGTGCGGGCTGAATCGAGGCTGATTGTCGCTCTTTAATGGAGAGTGGTGTGTGCGGGCTGAATCGAGGCTGTGTGTCGCTATTTAACGGAGAGTTGTGTTTGCAGGCTAAATCGAGGCTGAGTGTCACTCTTTATCGGAGAGTGGCGTGTGCGGGTTGAATCGAGGCTGAGTGCAGTGTCGCTGTTTAACGTAAAGTGGTGTGTGCGGGCTGAATCGAGGCTGAGTGTCGCTCTTTAACAGAGGGTGGCGTGTGCGGGATGAATCGAGGCTGAGTGTCAACCTTTAACGGAGAGTGTGTGCGTGCTAAATCGAGGCTGAGTGTCACTCTTTAACAGAGCGTTGTGTGTGCGGACTGATTCGAGGCTGAGTGTCACTCTGTAACGAGGAGTGTGTGCGGGCTGAATCGAGGCTGAGTGTCGCTCTTTAACGGAGAGTGGTGTGTGCGGGCTTAAACGAGGCTGAGTGTCACTCTTTAAAGGAGAGTGGTGTGTGCAGGCTGAGTCGAGGCTGAGTGTCGCTCTTTAACGGGGAGAGGCGTGAGCGGGTTGAATCGAAGCTGTGTGTCGCTCTTTAACGGAGAGTGGTGTGTGCGGACTGAATCGAGGCTGAGTGTCGCACCTTAATGGAGTGTGGCGTACGCGGGCTGAATCGAGGCTGTGTGTCACTCTTTAACGGAGAGTGGCGTCTGAGGGCTGATTTGAGGCTGAGCGCAGTATCACTCTTTAACAGAGAGTGGCGTGTGCTGGCTGAATCGAGGCTGAGTGTCACTCTGTAACGAGTTGTGTGTGCGGGCTAAATCGAGGCTGAGTGTCACTCTTTAACGGAGAATGATGTGTGCGGGCTGAGTCGAGGCTGAGTGTCGCTCTTTAACGGAGAGTGGCATGTGCGGGCTGAATCGAGGCTGTGCGAAGTTTCACTCTTTAACGGAGAGCGTGTTGTGCGGGCTGAATCGAGGCTTTGTGTCGCTCTCTAATGGAGAGTGGCGAGAGCGGACTGAATCGAGGCTGAGTGTCGCTCTTTAACAGAGAGTGGTGTGTGCGGACTGAATCGAGGCTGAGCGCAGTTTCGCTCTTTAACAGAGAGCGGTGTGTGCGGGCTGAATCGAGGCTGAGTGTCGCTCTTTAACAGAGAGTGGTGTGTGCGGCCTGAATCGAGGCTGAGTGTCACTCTTTAACGGAGAGTGTGTGCGGGCTAAATCGAGGCTGAGGGTCCTTCCTTAATGGAGAGTGGCGTATGCGGGCTGAATTGAGGCTGAGTGTCACTCTTTAACGGAGAGTGGAGTCTGCAGGCTGAATTGAGGCTGAGCGCAGTGTCACTCTTTAACAGAGGGTGGCGTGTGCGGGTTGAATCGAGGCTGAGTGTCGCTCTTTAAGGGAGAGTGGCTTGTGGGGACTGAATCGAGGCCGAATATTGCTCTTTAACGGAGAATGCTGTGTGCGGGCTGAATCGAGGCTGAGTGTCGCACTTTAATGGAGAGAGGTGTGTGCAGGATGAATCGAAGCTGAGTGTCTCTCTATAACGGAGAGTGCTGTGTGCGGGCTGAATCGAGGCTGAGTGTCGCTCTTTAATGGAGAGTGGTGTGTGCGGGCTGAATCGAGGCTGTGTGTCGCTCTTTAACAGAGACTTGTGTGTGCGGGCTAAATCGAGGCTGAGTGTCACTCTTTAATGGAGAGTGGCGTCTGCGGGCTGAATTGAGGCTGAGCGCAGTGTCACTCTTTAACGGAGAGTGTGTGCGGGCTGAATCGAGGCTGAGTGTCACTCTTTAACGGAGAGCGGCGTGTGCGGGTTGAATCGAGGCTGAGTGCAGTGACGCTCTTTAACGGAGAGTGGTGTGTGCGGGCTGAATCGAGGCTGTGTGTCGCTCTTTAACGGAGAGTTGTGTGTGCGGGCTGAATCGAGGCTGAGTGTCACTCTATAACGGAGAGTGGCGTCTGAGGGCTGAATTGAGGCTGAGCGCAGTGTCACTCTTTAACAGAGAGTAGTGTGTGCGGGCTGAATCGAGGCTGAGTGTCGCTCTTTAACGTAGAGTGGTGTGTGCGGGCTGAATCGAGGCTGTGTGTCACTCTTTAACGGAGAGTGATGTGTGCGGGCTGAGTCGAGGCTGAGTGTCGCTCTTTAACGGAGAGTGGCGTGTGCGGGTTGAATCGAGGCTGTGTGTCGCTCTTTAACGGAGAATGGTGTGTGCGGGCTGAATCGAGGCTGTACGCAGTTTCACCCTTTAACGGAGTGCGTGTTGTACGGGCTGAATCGAGGCTTTGTGTCGCTCTCTAATGGAGAGTGGTGAGAGTGGACTGAATCGAGGCTCAGTGTCGCTCTTTAACAGAGAGTGTGTGTGCGGACTGAATCGAGCCTGAGCGCAGTTTCGCTCTTTAACAGAGAGTGTGTGTGCGGACTGAATCGAGCCTGAGCGCAGTTTCGCTCTTTAACAGAGAGCGGTGTGTGCGGGCTGAATCGAGGCTGAGTGTCGCTCTTTAACGGAGAGTGGTGTGTGCGGGCTTAAACGAGGCTGAGTGTCACTCTTTAAAGGAGAGTGGTGTGTGCAGGCTGTGTCGAGGTTGAGTGTCGCTCTTTAACGGGGAGTGGTGTGTGCGGGCTTAAACGAGGCTGAGTGTCACTCTTTAAAGGAGAGTGGTGTGTGCAGGCTGAGTCGAGGCTGAGTGTCGCTCTTTAACGGGGAGCGGCGTGAGCGGGTTGAATCGAAGCTGTGTGTCGCTCTTTAACGGAGAGTGGTGCGTGCGGTTTGAATCGAGGCTGAGTGCAGTATCGCTCATAAACGCAGAGTGGTGTGTGCGGACTGAATCGAGGCTGAGTGTCGCCCCTTAATGGAGTGTGGCGTACGCGGGCTGAATCGAGGCTGTGTGTCACTCTTTAACGGAGAGTGGCGTCTGAGGGCTGAATTGAGGCTGAGCGCAGTATCACTCTTTAACAGAGAGTGGCGTGTGCTGGCTAAATCGAGGCTGAGTGTCACTCTGTAACGAGGAGTGTGTGCGGGCTAAATCGAGGCTGAGTGTCACTCTTTAACAGAGAGTGGCGTGTGCGGGTTAAATCGAGGCTGAGTGCAGTGTCGCTCTTTAATGGAGAGTGGTGTGTGCGGGCTGAATCGAGGCTGTGTGTCGCTCTTTAACGGAGAGTTGTGTGTGCGGGCTAAATCGAGGCTGAGTGTCACTCTTTAACGGAGAGCGGCGTGTGCGTGTTGAATCGAGGCTGAGTGCAGTGTCACTCTTTAACAGAGGGTGGCGTGTGTGGGCTGAATCGAGGATGAGTGTCACCCTATATCGGAGAGTGTATGCGTGCTAAATCGAGGCTGAGTGTCACTCTTTAACGGAGAATGATGTGTGCGGGCTGAGTCGAGGCTGAGTGTCGCTCTTTAACGGAGAGTGGCATGTGCGGGCTGAATCGAGGCTGTACGAAGTTTCACTCTTTAACGGAGAGCGTGTTGTGCGGGCTGAATCGAGGCTTTGTGTCGCTCTCTAATGGAGAGTGGCGAGAGCGGACTGAATCGAGGCTGAGTGTCGCTCTTTAACAGAGAGTGGTGTGTGCGGACTGAATCGAGGCTGAGCGCAGTTTCGCTCTTTAACAGAGAGCGGTGTGTGCGGGCTGAATCAAGGCTGAGTGTCGCTCTTTAACAGAGAGTGGTGTGTGCGGGCTGAATCGAGGCTGAGTGTCACTCTTTAACGGAGAGTGTGTGCGGGCTAAATCGAGGCTGAGGGTCCTTCCTTAATGGAGAGTGGCATATGCGGGCTGAATCGAGGCTGAGTGTCACTCTGTAACGAGGAGTGTGTGCGGGCTAAATCGAGGCTGAGTGTCACTCTTTAACAGAGAGTGGCGTGTGCGGGTTGAATCGAGGCTGAGTGCAGTGTCGCTCTTTAATGGAGAGTGATGTGTGCGGGCTGAATCGAGGCTGTGTGTCGCTCTTTAACGGAGAGTTGTGTGTGCGGGCTAAATCGAGGTTGAGTGTCACTCTTTAACGGAGAGTGGTGTGTGCGGTCTGAATCCAGGCTGAGTGTCACTCTTTAACGGAGAGTGGCGTGTGCAGGTTGAATCGAGGCTGAGCGCAGTGTCACTCTTTAACAGAGGGTGGCGTGTGCGGGCTGAATCGAGGCTGATTGTCGCTCTTTAATGGAGAGTGGTGTGTGCGGGCTGAATCGAGGCTGTGTGTCGCTATTTAACGGAGAGTTGTGTTTGCAGGCTAAATCGAGGCTGAGTGTCACTCTTTATCGGAGAGTGGCGTGTGCGGGTTGAATCGAGGCTGAGTGCAGTGTCGCTGTTTAACGTAAAGTGGTGTGTGCGGGCTGAATCGAGGCTGAGTGTCGCTCTTTAACAGAGGGTGGCGTGTGCGGGATGAATCGAGGCTGAGTGTCAACCTTTAACGGAGAGTGTGTGCGTGCTAAATCGAGGCTGAGTGTCACTCTTTAACAGAGCGTTGTGTGTGCGGACTGATTCGAGGCTGAGTGTCACTCTGTAACGAGGAGTGTGTGCGGGCTAAATCGAGGCTGAGTGTCACTCTTTAACAGAGAGTGGCGTGTGCGGGTTGAATCGAGGCTGAGTGCAGTGTCGCTCTTTAACGGAGAGTGGTGTGTGCGGGCTGAATCGAGGCTGTGTGTCGCTCTTTAACGGAGAGTTGTGTGTGCGGGCTAAATCGAGGCTGAGTGTCACTCTTTAACGGAGAGCGGCGTGTGCGGGTTGAATCGAGGCTGAGTGCAGTGTCACTCTTTAACAGAGGGTGGCGTGTGCGGGCTGAATCGAGGATGAGTGTCACCCTATATCGGAGAGTGTATGCGTGCTAAATCGAGGCTGAGTGTCACTCTTTAACGGAGAATGATGTGTGCGGGCTGAGTCGAGGCTGAGTGTCGCTCTTTAATGGAGAGTGGCGTGTGCGGGCTGAATCGAGGCTGTACGAAGTTTCACTCTTATCGGAGAGCGTGTTGTGCGGGCTGAATCGAGGCTTTGTGTCGCTCTCTAATGGAGAGTGGCGAGAGCGGACTGAATCGAGGCTGAGTGTCGCTCTTTAACAAAGAGTGGTGTGTGCGGACTGAATCGAGGCTGAGCGCAGTTTCGCTCTTTAACAGAGAGCGGTGTGTGCGGGCTGAATCGAGGCTGAGTGTCGCTCTTTAACAGAGAGTGGTGTGTGCGGGCTGAATCGAGGCTGAGTGTCACTCTTTAACGGAGCGTGTGTGCGGGCTAAATCGAGGCTGAGGGTCCTTCCTTAATGGAGAGTGGCGTATGCGGGCTGAATTGAGGCTGAGTGTCACTCTTTAACGGAAAGTGGCGTCTGCGGGCTGAATTGAGGCTGAGCGCAGTGTCACTCTTTAACAGAGGGTGGCGTGTGCGGGTTGAATCGAGGCTGAGTGTCGCTCTTTAAGGGAGAGTGGCTTGTGGGGACTGAATCGAGGCCGAATGTTGCTCTTTAACGGAGAATGCTGTGTGCGGGATGAATCGAAGCTGAGTGTCTCTCTATAACGGAGAGTGCTGTGTGCGGGCTGAATCGAGGCTGAGTGTCGCTCTTTAATGGAGAGTGGTGTGTGCGGGCTGAATCGAGGCTGTGTGTCGCTCTTTAACGGGGACTTGT
This sequence comes from Mobula birostris, assembly GCF_030028105.1. Lineage (NCBI taxonomy): Eukaryota > Metazoa > Chordata > Chondrichthyes > Myliobatiformes > Myliobatidae > Mobula > Mobula birostris. The sequence goes on from NW_027278442.1 coordinate 200,566, forward strand.
GTGTGTGGGCTAAATCGAGGCTGAGTGTCACTCTTTAAATGAGAGTGGCGTCTGCGGGCTGAATTGAGGCTGAGCGCAGTGTCACTCTTTAACGGAGAGTGTGTGCGGGCTGAATCGAGGCTGAGTTTCACTCTTTAACGGAGAGTGGCGTGTGTGGGCTGAATCGTGCTTGAGTGTCGTTCTTTAACGGAAAGTGGCGTGTGTGGGCTGAATCGAGGCTGAGTGTCGCTCTTTAACGGAGAGTGGCGTGTACGGGCTGAATCGTGCTTGAGTGTCGTTCTTTAACGGAAAGTGGCGTGTGTGGGCTGAATCGAGGCTGTGTGTCCCTCTTTAACGGAAAGTGGTGTGTGCGGTTTGAATTGTGGCTGAGTGTCACTCTTTAAAGGAGAGTGGTGTGTGCAGGCTGAGTCGAGGCTGAGTGTCGATCTTTAACAGAGAGTGGCGTGCGCGGGCTGAAACAAGGCTGAGTGTCGCTCTTTAACGGAGATTGGCGTGTGTGGGCTGAATCGAGGCTGAACGCAGTGTCACTCTTTAACAGTGGGTGGCGTGTGCGGGCTGAATCGAGGATGAGTGTCACCCTATATCGGAGAGTGTATGCATGCTAAATCGAGGCTGAGTGTCACTCTTTAACGGAGAATGATGTGTGCGGGCTGAGTCGAGGCTGAGTGTCGCTCTTTAACGGAGAGTGGCGTGTGCGGGCTGAATCGAGGCTGTACGAAGTTTCACTCTTTAATGGAGAGCGTGTTGTGCGGGCTGAATCGAGGCTGAGTGTCACTCTTTAATGGAGAGTGGCATCTGAGGGCTGAATTGAGGCTGAGCGCAGTGTCACTCTTTAACAGAGAGTAGTGTGTGCGGGCTGAATCGAGGCTGAGTGTCGCTCTTTAACGGAGAGTGGTGTGTGCGGGCTGAATCGAGGCTGTGTGTCACTCTTTAACGGAGAGTGGCGTGTGCGGGCTGAATCGTGGTTGAGTGTCGTTCTTTAACGGAAAGTGGCGTGTGTGGGCCGAATCGAGGCTGAGTGTCACTCTTTAATGGATAGTGGCGTGTGCGTGCTAAATCAAGGCTGAGTGTCACTCTTTAACGGAGTGTTGTGTGTGCGGTCTGAATCGAGGCTGAGTGTCACTCTGTAACGAGGAGTGTGTGTGGGCTAAATCGAGGCTGAGTGTCACTCTTTAACAGAGAGTGGCGTGTGCGGGTTGAATCGAGGCTGAGTGCAGTGTCGCTCTTTAACGGAGAGTGGTGTGTGCGGGCTGAATCGAGGCTGAGTGTCACTCTTTAACGGAGAGCGGCGTGTGCGGGTTGAATCGAGGCTGAGTGCAGTGTCGCTCTTTTAAGGAGAGTGGTGTGTGCGGGCTGAATCGAGGCTGAGTGTCGCTCCTTAATGGCGAGTGGCGTATGCGGGCTGAATCGAGGCTGAGTGTCACTCTTTAACGGAGAGTGGCGTATGCGGGCTGAATCGAGGTTGAGTGTCACTCTTTAACGGAGAGTGGTGTGTGCGGGCTGAATCTAGGCTGAGTGTCACTCTTTAACGGAGAGTGGCGTCTGAGGGCTGAATTGAGGCTGAGCGCAGTATCACTCTTTAACAGTGAGTGGCGTCTGCTGGCTGAATCGAGGTTGAGTGTCACTCTTTAACGGAGAGTGGTGTGTGCGGGCTGAATCTAGGCTGAGTGTCACTCTTTAGCGGAGAGTGGCGTGTGCGGGTTGAATCGAGGCTGAGCGCAGTGTCATTCTTTAACAGAGGGTGGCGTGTGCGGGCTGAATCGAGGCTGATTGTCGCTATTTAACGGAGAGTTGTGTTTGCAGGCTAAATCGAGGCTGAGTGTCACTCTTTATCGGAGAGTGGCGTGTGCGGGTTGAATCGAGGCTGAATGCAGTGTCGCTGTTTAACGTAAAGTGGTGTGTGCGGGCTGAATCGAGGCTGAGTGTCGCTCTTTAACAGAGGGTGGCGTGTGCGGGATGAATCGAGGCTGAGTGTCAACCTTTAACGGAGAGTGTGTGCGTGCTAAATCGAGTCTGAGTGTCACTCTTTAACAGAGCGTTGTGTGTGCGGACTGATTCGAGGCTGAGTGTCACTCTGTAACGAGGAGTGTGTGCGGGCTAAATCGAGGCTGAGTGTCACTCTTTAACAGAGAGTGGCGTGTGCGGGTTGAATCGAGGCTGAGTGCAGTGTCGCTCTTTAACGGAGAGTGGTGTGTGCGGGCTGAATCGAGGCTGTACGAAGTTTCACTCTTATCGGAGAGCGTGTTGTGCGGGCTGAATCGAGGCTTTGTGTCGCTCTCTAATGGGGAGTGGCGAGAGCGGACTGAATCGAGGCTGAGTGTCGCTCTTTAACAAAGAGTGGTGTGTGCGGACTGAATCGAGGCTGAGCGCAGTTTCGCTCTTTAACAGAGAGCGGTGTGTGCGGGCTGAATCGAGGCTGAGTGTCGCTCTTTAACAGAGAGTGGTGTGTGCGGGCTGATTCGAGGCTGAGTGTCACTCTTTGACGGAGAGTGTGTGCGGGCTAAATCGAGGCTGAGGGTCCTTCCTTAATGGAGAGTGGCGTATGCGGGCTGAATTGAGGCTGAGTGTCACTCTTTAACGGAAAGTGGTGTCTGCGGGCTGAATTGAAGCTGAGCGCAGTGTCACTCTTTAACAGAGGGTGGCGTGTGCGGGTTGAATCGAGGCTGAGTGTCGCTCTTTAAGGGAGAGTGGCTTGTGGGGACTGAATCGAGGCCGAATGTTGCTCTTTAACGGAGAGTGCTGTGTGCGGGCTGAATCGAGGCTGAGTGTCGCTCTTTAATGGAGAGTGGTGTGTGCGGGCTGAATCGAGGCTGTGTGTCGCTCTTTAACGGAGACTTGTGTGTGCGGGCTAAATCGAGGCTGAGTGTCACTCTTTAAATGAGAGTGGCGTCTGCGGGCTGAATTGAGGCTGAGCGCAGTGTCACTCTTTAACGGAGAGTGTGTGCGGGCTGAATCGAGGCTGAGTTTCACTCTTTAACGGAGAGTGGCGTGTGTGGGCTGAATCGTGCTTGAGTGTCGTTCTTTAACGGAAACTGGCGTGTGCGGGCTGAATCGAGGCTGAGTGTCGCTCTTTAATGGAGAGAGGTGTCTGCGGGATGAATCGAAGCTGAGTGTCTCATAATAACGGAGAGTGCTGTGTGCGGGCTGAATCGAGGCTGTGTCGCTCTTTAATGGAGAGTGGTGTGTGCGGGCTGAATCGAGGCTGTGTGTCGCTCTTTAACGGAGACTTGTGTGTGTGGGCTAAATCGAGGCTGAGTGTCACTCTTTAATGGAGAGTGGCGTCTGCGGGCTGAATTGAGGCTGAGCGCAGTGTCACTCTTTAACGGAGAGTGTGTGCGGGCTGAATCGAGGCTGAGTGTCACTCTTTAACGGAGAGTGGCGTGTGTGGGCTGAATCGTGCTTGAGTGTCGTTCTTTAACGGAAAGTGGCGTGTGTGGGCTGAATCGAGGCTGAGTGTCGCTCTTTAACGGAGAGTGGCGTCTGAGGGCTGAATTGAGGCTGAGCGCAGTATCACTCTTTAACAGAGAGTGGCGTGTGCTGGCTGAATCTAGGCTGAGTGTCACTCTTTAATGGAGAGTGGCGTGTGCGGGTTGAATCGAGGCTGAGCGCAGTGTCACTCTTTATCAGAGAGTGGTGTGTGCTGGCTGAATCAAGGCTGAGTGTCGCTCTTTAATGGAGAGTGGCGTGTACGGGCTGAATCGTGCTTGAGTGTCGTTTTTTAACGGAAAGTGGCGTGTGTGGGCTGAATCGAGGCTGTGTGTCCCTCTTTAACGGAAAGTGGTGTGTGCGGTTTGAATTGAGGCTGAGTGTCACTCTTTAAAGGAGAGTGGTATGTGCAGGCTGAGTCGAGGCTGAGTGTCGATCTTTAACAGAGAGTGGCGTGCGCGGGCTGAAACAAGGCTGAGCGTCGCTCTTTAACGGAGATTGGCGTGTGCGGGCTGAATCGAGGCTGAACGCAGTTTCGCTCTTTAACAGAGAGCGGTATCTGCGGGCTGAATCGAGGCTGAGTGTCGCTCTTTAACGGAGTTGGCGTGCGCGGGCTGAATCGAGGCTGAGTGTCGCTCTTTAACGGAGAGTGGCGTCTGAGGGCTGAATAGAGGCTGAGTGTCACTCTTTAACGGAGAGTGGTGTGTGCGGGCTGAGTCGAGGCTGAACGCAGTTTCACTCTTTAACGGAGAGCGTGTTGTGCGGACTGAATCGAGGCTGAGTGTCGCTCTTTAACGGAGAGTGGTGTGTGCGGGCTGAATCGAGGCTGAGTATCGCTCTTTAACGGAGAGTGGTGTGTGCCGGCTGAATTGAGGCTGTGTGTTGCTCTTTAACGGAGAGTTGTGTCTGCGGGCTAAATCGAGGCTGACTGTCACTCTTTAACGGAGAGTGGCGTGTGCGGGTTGAATCAAAACTGAGTGCAGTGTCGCTCTTTAACGGAGAGTGGTGTGTGCGGGCTGAATCGAGGCTGTGTGTCGCTTTTTAACGGAGAGTTGTGTGTGCGGGCTGAATCGAGGCTGTGTGTCGCTCTTTAACGAGGAGTTGCGTGTGCAGGCTGAATCGAGGCTGAGTGTCGCTCCTTAATGGAGAGTGGCGTATGCGGGCTGAATCGAGGCTGAGTGTCACTCTTTAACGGAGAGTGGCGTCTACGGGCTGAATCGAGGCTGACTGCAGTGTCCCTCTTTAACGGAGAGTGGCGTGTGCGGGCTGAGTCGAGGCTGAGTGTCCCTCTTTAACGGACTGTTGTGTGTGCGGGCTAAAACGAGGCTGTGTGTCACTCTTTAACGGAGAGTTATGTGTGCGGGCTAAATCGAGGCTGAGTGTCACTCATTAACGGGGAGTGGCGTGTGCGGGTTGAATCGAGGCTGAGTGCAGTGACGCTCTTTAACGGAGAGTGGTGTGTGCGGGCTGAATCGAAGCTGAGTGTCACTCTTTAATGGAGAGTGGCGTCTGCGGGCTGAATTGAGGCTGAGCGCAGTGTCACTCTTTAACAGAGGGTGGCGTGTGCGGGCTGAATCGAGGCTGAGTGTCACTCGTTAACAGAGAGTGGTGTGTGCGGGCTGAATCGAAGCTGAGTGTCACTCTTTAATGGAGAGTGGCGTCTGCGGGCTGAATTGAGGCTGAGCGCAGTGTCACTCTTTAACAGAGGGTGGCGTGTGCGGGCTGAATCGAGGCTGTGTGTCGCTCTTTAACGGAGAGTTTTGTGTGCGGGCTAAATCGAGGCTGAGTGTCACTCTTTAATGGAGAGCGGCGTGTGCGGGTTGAATCGAGGCTGAGTGCAGTGTCACTCTTTAACAGAGGGTGGTGTGTGCGGGCTGAATCGAGGATGAGTGTCACCCTATATCGGAGAGTGTGTGCGTGCTAAATCGAGGCTGAGTGTCACTCTTTAACGGAGAGTGATGTGTGCGGGCTGAGTCGAGGCTGAGTGTCACTCTTTAACGGAGAGTGGCGTGTGCGGGTTGAATCGAGGCTGTGTGTCGCTCTTTAACGGAGAATGGTGTGTGCGGGCTGAATCGAGGCTGTACGCAGTTTCACTCTTTAACGGAGAGCGTGTTGTACGGGCTGAATCGAGGCTTTGTGTCGCTCTCTAATGGAGAGTGGCGAGAGTGGACTGAATCGAGGCTCAGTGTCGCTCTTTAACAGAGAGTGTGTGTGCGGACTGAATCGAGGCTGAGCACAGTTTCGCTCTTTAACAGAGAGCGGTGTGTGCGGGCTGAATCGAGGCTGAGTGTCGCTCTTTAACGGAGAGTGGTGTGTGCGGGCTTAAACGAGGCTGAGTGTCACTCTTTAAAGGAGAGTGGTGTGTGCAGGCTGAGTCGAGGCTGAGTGTCGCTCTTTAACGGGGAGAGGCGTGAGCGGGTTGAATCGAAGCTGTGTGTCGCTCTTTAACGGAGAGTGGTGTGTGCGGACTGAATCGAGGCTGAGTGTCGCACCTTAATGGAGTGTGGCGTACGCGGGCTGAATCGAGGCTGTGTGTCACTCTTTAACGGAGAGTGGCGTCTGAGGGCTGATTTGAGGCTGAGCGCAGTATCACTCTTTAACAGAGAGTGTCGTGTGCTGGCTGAATCGAGGCTGAGTGTCACTCTGTAACGAGTTGTGTGTGCGGGCTAAATCGAGGCTGAGTGTCACTCTTTAACGGAGAATGATGTGTGCGGGCTGAGTCGAGGCTGAGTGTCGCTCTTTAACGGAGAGTGGCATGTGCGGGCTGAATCGAGGCTGTACGAAGTTTCACTCTTTAACGGAGAGCGTGTTGTGCGGGCTGAATCGAGGCTTTGTGTCGCTCTCTAATGGAGAGTGGCGAGAGCGGACTGAATCGAGGCTGAGTGTCGCTCTTTAACAGAGAGTGGTGTGTGCGGACTGAATCGAGGCTGAGCGCAGTTTCGCTCTTT